>NW_020528523.1:0-168994 GCF_003368295.1 Carassius auratus
AATATATCGAGCCATTCAATGCTATGGGGCAAAGAGCGCTCCTGTATAGTCATTAAAAATCTATTACTCATTTTAGTTCATTTAACACTTTACAGCAAAAGATACTTCAGTTTGCAATCATTATTTACATTTTCTATCCACTAAATGTGCAACCTGAAACAAACATGTAAAACATCTTAATTCTGGGGTTGCACAGGATTTTTCATATATGATAAATAAAACATATTTAACTGGGCTAAATATTCCTGTATATTAGACATTTAACAAGTTTTAACCCGAGACAATCTAAACACATGTATAGGATGTTCTACTTTGTTTTGCAAATCATTTGACATGACAATTAGTGTTGTCACGGTACCAAAATTTCAGTATTTGGTTCCGATACCAGTAAAAATCCTCGGTTCTCTGTACCAATTTCGGTACCAAAGCAAAACACAAAAATATGCTAAAAAAAATAAATAAATAAAAAATAAAAACTTTTTATCACTAAAAATAAAACCAATGCCATTATTTATACTTATTTACAATTGTGTAAAAAAAGTTTTTCTACAAGTTATATAATTATGAAAAACAGTAAACAAGTTTCACACAAATTTAATTGTCTTTTAATTTATGAAATTTAAAACACTTTATTTTTGGTAAATAAAGGGGATTTGCTGTTAAAATTAAAACAGGAAGGAATATTGTGAATATTGTGAATAATGTATATACAATGCACTATGAATTGATGAGCTGCTGGGTTCATGAATATTAATCACGTTGTCTGCGTTCGGTCAAACTGATTTGCTGAAATCAAAACAGGGATGGTTATAGATCAGCGCCAGCCAATGAAATTGCCATTTGCACATTAGCTCCGCCCACTACCGGAGAAACCGGTATGTCTTCTGCTTGTTCGAAAATGAATAATTCTAAATGAACTCCATTATTTTGACAGGAGAAGACAACAAAGTATAGTTTACATGTAGCGTGTCGATTCAGCGTGGTAAGACTCTTGCTCTTTCTCTCTCTCTGTTTGAATGTGTGAGAAACAGCGCTATCAGCAAAGTGACAGAGAGTCGAGCACCTTCACAAAGAGTTTACAGAGCATCAAATACAGGTGCGCTGTGCGTGATCCACAGATCGCTTGATGGAGAGAGAACTCTGAAGCTCAGATGCTGAAATGAATGTCATGCACTTCAGTCTATGTAGTAAACAAACCTGCACGTCTCTGCCATTCATTCATTCACACAGAGACGCGCAGAACACGGATTCATATTTCAAACAACTTTTGCGGCTTAACATTTACAGATACTGGTCCATATGGAGATTTGATTTGATTAATTTATGCTAACTTTGACTAATTCTGTGACTGTCCATATTTTCATAGTTTCATTATTTTCATGACTGGATTTTGAGATTCCGTCCTAGTTTTCTGCTTCGCGGAAACCTTTTTTAGTACCGACTTGGTACCAAAGTACCGGGTCTTTTGACAACACTAATGCCAATAGTGAGAGAAAACGCTGCTTTTTGAAAAGAGTTGTTGTTTTTTTCTGTGAAAGCAGACTCAGTCTTACCTCTGTTTGTGTGAGAGACTCATCTTTCCTCTCTTCTCTGACATACTGCAGATGAACAGCTCAACACTGAGATCTTTGTGTCTCTGAAGACGATCAGATGCTCATCATGACCTGGACATGACAATCAGATCAAGATCATGAGAGTTCAGAGGAACAAATGATGAAGAAAATAACTAGTGCTGAATCTGTGAGTTATCAAGAGATCAATATACAAATAAAATATGCTACAAATATACTGCCATGTAATAATCTCTGCAGATCACTCACAACACACTTCTTTATTTACATGAACATTATTTAAGTTTAAAAGAAGATTAATTTTGCTCGTGTTTATCGTCTCTCTATCAGGTTTGATTTGATCACAAAATACTTTCAGTCTCGGATCTTGAAATGGAAAAAGAGGAGATGGAACTACACTTTTAGAATTATTCTTAATGCAACATTTTTACAGACTTGTTCAAATGTTTTAACGTGTCGACTGAATGAGACGGTATCTCTCATTGTTGTATTTCATACAGTGAAGTAACACACACTCAGCTGTTTGTTGTCTACAGTGTATTCACTCCCCAGTAGACTGCTTGACAATTCAGTGTAATATTAAATCCAGTATGAACGAGTATAAGTGTGTTATGATATATTTACTTCCCCTCGAATCATACTCTTGTTTCTCCGAGCATCAACTATCTGTTGTATATTATATAAATATCTACCTGTTTCATGGTCATCCCAGTAAACCTGCCGAACTGATTGTGTATATGTTCTAACGTATACTTTAGCTTCTGCTTTACTTAATGAAATATTGAGATCTACTTGCTTTATTCTTAGAGTTGGTTTGGCCAGAATATCCATCTTCTCATTTCCCTCCACACCAACATGAGCAGGAACACAAATGAAGTGTGTAGACATGCCCTTAACTTTTATTCTGTGCATCCTGCAGAATATTTCATTGATAATATCCATCCTAACTGATGACCTGCCAGATCTTCTACTCTCAAGTGCTGAAAAACTATCAGATGCAATGAAAGAGTTATGTACTTCATTCTCTTCTATCCACTGTAGGGCCAGCAATATCACCAATAGCTCTGTTGCTTATACTGACAAATTAGGGCTGGGCGATATATCTAACGATATGCTCATGCACATCTAGTCAGTAAATCTGGTTCAGTGATTAGCGCTAAATCGTCATCACCTGCTTTCAAATGGAGCGGCTTTAAATAGACAGAGCCGCAGATCACTTACAAGTAAAGCAATATCACCTTCTTTATCCCAGATGAATCGCCTTCGATAACGGACGCGATATTGCGTAGCTCGTACTCTTTTCTTAATATAAAAATCACACATTGTAATATATAGATCTGCAGCTGCATTTTCTGTGTCAGGATCTTTGGATCCATCTGTAAATAAAAACACTGATTCTGGGAAATGTTTCGGGATCGTGTCAGGAGTTGATTAGAAATGTCTTTCAGTTCCTGCTGTATACTAAGGTTAACAGTAGGCAAGGAGAATAACCAGGGAGGAATAGAGGAAACTGAGACTGTATTACTGTACTGTAATTGATGTTATAATAATAATTCCTTACATTTATATAGCATTTTCTAGGCACTCAAAGCGCTTTACATAGACAGGGGGTATCTCCTCATCCACCACCAGTGTGCAGCATCCACCTGGATGATGCGACGGCAGCCATATTGTGCCAGAACGCCCACCACACACCAGCTTACTAGTGGAGAGGAGACAAATGTAATCCTACATTTTTTGCTTTAGCATCACATATCCATCCAAAACTAGTCAAATTTGATTCATTATTTTCCCAGCACTCTTTTAACATATGATATATTTCGACCTCTGATCCACAAAGCCCCATCATCTGCATACAACGATTTTCCTACATTTTGTTCAACCTGAGAGAAAGTGTCATTAATCATTATGTTGAATAGTAAAGGACTACATACACGTCCTTGTGGAGTCTGGAATATTCTTCACCTACTCACTGGTATTTTCCTGTTAAACAAAAACCTATTAATTCTGCCTTCAATTCCTAATGATTTTAATTTGATTAATAATCCTGCTTTGGATTGATCCAGAGTGTGGACTAGGGATCTAAATCACTATACACATACGTCGTGTATTTTGACGTCACGCATGTCTTAGCACAGTGATTCTCAAACTTTTTACAGTGATGTAATATTTAACATTGTTCTGTGTAGCCCTTCTCTTCCACTTAGACCACAGTCACACCTTTACTATTAAAGGACAACATTTGCACCTTAAATTGATTTACAGGCATGCATATATATATATATATATATATATATATATATATATATATATATATGCCTTCGATGATAGCTTACTTGCAAACTTAAAAATAAAACAGACAATAGGTGACGGCAAATCACTGTCTTCATGAGCCGGGCATCATTCATTCATTCAGTAGCAAGCTAATGCTGTAGTTATTAATCACTGACTCTCAGAATCGTTCAAAGACGCAGATACATTCACTAAACATCACTTGCTTGGAGATGCACACCAGATAATACAGATTTCGTTGGAACTAGTGTTATTTCATTGCAAAATATAACAAACATGACAATATTCTGTTTAAAATGTAAGGTAAATTTAACGTGCATTATTCACTTAATATAATATTTTTTGTTGAAACTGTTGTAAAAATTCATGTCACATTCACCATCGTTTGGATATTCAGGGAAATTTGCATTCTTGTTCGTATTTTAAACATGAAAACAATAACTCCCGCAGGGTTTCTGTATCAGAGAGAGTTTAAATCAATCTCAATGTAGAGTCCATGTCAGTATTTGCTCTTCATGCTATTGAGTGAAGATCTACTTTAAGATTCATCGAACAGCAGCATGATTCGCTAAAGCAGCACATTCAGTGTCATCCTATCACATGCTGCTTGTGTGGAAGAAGTTAGTTAAGAAGATATTTAGAAAACTGCTGGTAATCAAACAGTTGGTGTTTCCCAATGACTTCCATAGTAGGTAAAAAATACTAAGGAATGGCAACCACCAACTAAATCATAAATGCTAAAAAAAAAAAAAAAAAAAAAAAAAAAAAAAAAAAATTTTGGGTGAACTATGCCTTTAATGTCTTATACTCGCGTTAGTATTAGTTTTTATTCCTTGTTTTAAAGTATTTCATTAGTTTAGCTTCCATGATTTTGAATGTCTCATTAGATGTAAAATTATATAAGCCTAATTATAAATAATTAAAGAGAACACTATAATTAATAGATGCTGCTCTTTGGAGGTTCCCTTACGAAAATTAACCATGGTTTTACTACAAATAAAACCAAAAAAACCATGGTTACTGTAGTTAAACCATGGTAACCACAAATTAACCATGGTTTTGCTATATTAACCATAGTTTTACCATGGTATTTGTAGTAAATCTGTGGTTTTACAAATGGCAGTCAATACGCCAAAAAACCATGGGTTACTACAGTTTTACTATAATAAAACCATGGTTATTTTTCGTAAGGGTTACCATGGATCAGCTCTATTTCTGCTGTTCTACAGCTGCTGTCAGACACTGCTTTTATGCTTTTTTCAGTTTATACTAATGCAATATATTGGACCAAATGTTTGTTGTAAGTCTCAGCCGGTAGACGGTAAACAAACTATCGTGATTTCTGAAAGAGCGTTTGGACAGCGGTGACGTCACACTCAATGTCTAAAAAATACTTTCGATTTAACATCACAGAAACAACAACATAACACAGAAGAGGAAATACGGAAAACACTTTCAGAAAGAGAATCGTGTTCAATAACCTCTCTTTGAAAACATACTTGCGGTCTTGTCCGCTATAAAACAGAAATTATAAGTATTTTAAAACGCTAATCTGTCTGTGCTTTGGGCCTGTCGCTTGTCAGAAATTCATTCTCATATCTCTCGGATGGATTGGATTAAATATAAAAAAACAATGTCCGTGAGTGTTAAAACTAGTAGAGTCTGTGCTAAAGTTATAGCCTACCTGTACAAATGTTTTCTAGAGCATAAAAAGATCAAATCCAACGAGCAAAGTTTTCTCTTTCTATCTGTGTAGTTCTTCTTCTTCTCTGGTGTTTCTTGGCGGTTGGCAACCTCACTCCTCATTACCGCCACCGACTGGAATAAAGTATGGATCAGGATGGATATGGATTTGCTTATATGTAGTATCCAAACAAAACAAATAAACTAGAAAAAAATAATAAAAAAAACATTAAAATATTATATTATTTTAAATTAAATGTAATATTATTTTATATATATAATTATATAACTATATAATTTACTTCACAAATTCAATAATATAATCATGATTAACTTGCTAGCTGTTTTCCCTAATAAACCTGATAAACACATTGTGATTGACGAATATTCGCGGGTTGTTATGATTATGCCATTCTGTCTCTATGGGGGAGCTCAAATGTCTGATTCCACATAAATCTTGTGGTTTTCTCCCAATAAGTTAATATACGGCCTATTATGATAAAGCTGTGAATAAGAATCTGAAAAGGAAGAAGCTTCAAATTAATATTTTAAAGTACGTGAATAAATCACACCACCGCTATAGATTTATGTTTCACTTTCCATTATCTTCACTTTATGACCGTCTTACATTTGTCCTTAATTTGATTCAAATGAACTTTCCATGTTAGTTTTTTTATCAAACCAATCCCCAAGAAACCCTACGGCTTTGTTGTCTACTTACAAAGAGGTGACATTACAAATAAATACTAAACAAAAGCTTTAACAAAAAATAAAAATATTAAATATATTAACAGCAGTAAGATTTTTGGAAGATGAAATAGTTTGAATACATGTTTGAACCTCTTTTTAATAACAAAGGATTTTGATGAGTGAATTTACTGCAGTGAATATGCATTTTTGCAAGAAGTAATAATAGGTTAATAATAAAATATGAATTATTTTTGTCTTTTTGAATATTAAAGAATCCAAACAGTACATCCTTAAAAACAGAGAGAAACCAAATAAAGAAACCAAAATAGTTGTGTGTGAGGACAATCCCAAACGATAGGTATATCAGTTTCATTAGGGTCACAACAAAAACAACAGCTTGTATCTGTATCTGTGTCTGATTTAAACCTTTCCAAAAACACTTTAGTAAAATCTGTGTAATAATTTGAATGAGATTTCTCTAACCTTGTTATTATATTTCGAAAACAGAGTCCATACTTTTTTCCAAACAATATGATCAGCCACATTCCTCCAATAAGACACCACAAAACAAAGATTTTCTCTTTTATAAAATGTCTTGATCATTCCAGATGAAGTACGGGACAGGGAAGAAATTGTGCTTAATTAATGACCATGCAAGTAATGCCTGTTTATGAAATTTAGATAAATTGTAAGGGATTCTAGCAACATTATGATTACAGATCAATAGGAAAGGGAAACCCCCTAATTTGGAAAAATAGTAATTGGGGACAAAATTCCAGATTGAGTTTGGATTACACAAAAACTGTCTAAACCTATTCATTTTAAAAGTGTTATTCAAAGAATAGAAATCAAGGAAATTCAACCCACAATACTCATACATGTTCATTAATACAGACTTCTTAACATAATGGATTTAGTTTTTCCAAACAAAATTAAACATGATTTTATCAACTGCTTTACAGATGTTGTTGTCCACATATAGAGCGAGTGCAGAGTATGTAAGCCTTAGCAAGCAGTATTTTGCCTCTCAAGCTCAAGTCTCTCTGAACCATGCATTCAATCTTCTTTGAGCTTCAATAATAACCAGGTCCAAAAATAACGGATTAGTTCATCTATCAAGTCATCTGTTTTTTTGAGTTGTTCATTCATCACGTGACTGAGCCGGAAAGATGGAAACACACATTTATAAACTGTAGGAAGTAAAAAGCTCAAATTTGAGACCAGAAACGTAGTAACTGTAAGAGTTACTAATTATCATACTGATGATAATGATGATAATAATGACTATGCACCAATTTGTAAGGAAGCTTTTAAATAAATTTCTCTATCCAATGCCTTCACGTCACATGACCAAAGAATGAACGACAGGTTAAAGCCTTTTATACAGTCTTTTATTATTATTATTAATATTATTATTAGACAATACAAACATTAAAACATTAAGGCAGTACGCTTAAAATCATAAAGAAGAAGAATATACACACAGATTTGTTGCCAGGGTAACTCCAGTCTATGGTCAAAGCTTATTGGTCCGTCACGAGATGAAGGAATTTCTAGCATTTAACTGCTAAGAACTTTATATGTGCTTGGCTTTATTATATTATATTGAAGCTTGAATTTGTTGTAATACTTTATAGTATATAATAGGGGTTGAACGACTTCAGATTTTTTAAAGTCGATTTTTATCTGATGAAAGTCGAGTCGAAGTCGACTAGTTGCTGGTGACGTCATTAATGAACAAATACATCTCGAGCTTTAAAAAACCCTTGTGCACAGCTATGACACAGCGATGTGTACATGGCTATTGCTCCTATTACAGCTCATTTATCAGTTCTTTTGTCTTTGGGTCGTTATATTTCTCACAGATTTCTGCTCATTTTAAATCAGATAAAGTAGCACAGTAATGATTATATTTATATGAATGCATTAGAGCGATTGTGTGTGTGAATTAATTCTACCTGGCAGTGTCTCTCTACTAGTGAAGCTGTGGGATTTAGTTAAGAAATAAATTATAGAACTTCTCAGTTTCTAAACTATTTTATTGAGAAATCACAGAACAGTGTTGACAGTACATTTCTGCGCTGAATGATTATGTGCACGAGCGATCTGCAAGCGACGTAAGACTCGACTAGTCAATTAGTCGGTGCAACCTCTACGTAGTATATAACTTTTTTTTTTCTATTGATGTTTCGATTAATTTTCGTATGCATGTTGTAAACGTGGCTTGCAGTGAAGTCTTGAAGACGTTTATTATTCATAAAAATAAATAGTTTGCTTTACTTTCCTCTGTTATACGCATAGTGTGTTATTATTACCATATTGTCACGGTTAAAGTTTTGTTTTATATATGTGTGTGTATATTGATTTCATCTCTTTTTCCTGAGGTTGAGCTCCACCCCCAAACACCTGCATCTTGTTGAGCAATAAAGTTTTGCACTGAATATAAGGTGGAGGTTGTGTTTGTGTGGAGGCTCTCCCTGTTCCAGCACATGTCCGCCTCCATCACGTTCATGCTCTTCTGACTCACACTTGTTGAGGAGCTGCTGCCGTCCTGCCATCGACGATGAAGAGCATCCAGTGAGCTACGTGCATGTCTTGTTGACCAGCTAGCTGCTGACAAGCGTTGCTCTTTCTTTGTGTTTCTTTTGAGGTTTTCTTTATTTTTTTTGTTGATCTATGTTTTGTTTTTCTATTGGATATATTTTGCTTTAGTTTAGTTGATTTGACTTCTGTCGGCCACTCATTGTAATGTGGCTCGTAAGCTGTTTGGCCATTAATTTATGGTTGTATTGATATCTTGGCGTGCGCTTACTTTTTTATGTTGCTTTACCCCTCCCTGATCAAGTCTTTTAAAAGTGGGGTTCGTAACAATATAGTTTAGTTATTCTAATCCCATTTGTTATCATTGAGATAATCGTGTGTGGCTGTAGAAACAGGATTCAGACAGGTGACACATACCTGAGCTGCAGCAGTGCAACAAGTGTTACAGCAATCACCAGCGATTTTCTGATTGACCAGCTTATTTATTTAAGAGCCAAACTGGTCAAATTAAAGTCCTCTTCAAATCCACTTCAACAAGGCAGTTGTCTTTGGAAGAATGAAAATTTTGAGTTGTTTGTATAATATATGTATTGCAATATATTATTGCATAATAGTTTACCTATGTACTTAGTTTTAGGTTACACACACACACACACACACACACATTAATAAGAAATCTTAAAGTTACATTTTCCTTTAGTATTCTGTAATGAAGGAGATTCCAGTAATCTCAGACAGAAGTTGTGGAATGGCTCCATTATAACAGACATCTACTCCGGGAGCCGGTGAAAGAGCTTCTTTTCCTTATAATGGAGGAAGGGGACGAGGAAAAGGCCATCAACAATCTCCTGGAACAACCAGATGCTTCAAAAGTACCTTTCATATTTCAGCTTGTGTTCAGGAGAGTTATGTCTGTAGGATTTTCATTACAAAATGGACCTAAGAGTAAATTGTTCATTTTGTAAATTTTCATGCAGGATTGTAATGACAAAATGAGTTTAATAGTGAATTGTTCATTTTATAAACTTTATTTAATTATCGTCTACATTCTGATGGTTACTTTCAAAATCATGCTGCTATTTGTTTGTGTGTGTGTGTTTTTGAAATGTTTGATGCCTTCTTGTAAACATTTATTTTGAATCTTGTGATTAAAGTATATTTCATATAAAATGGCCAGAAGTTTCAAACATTGTTTTACTAAAATACACAAGATTATTATTTTTTTAAATGCTAAATATAACATTATAAAACGAATACATAAATAAATTACAGCTTATTGTGTGTAATAAAAGCTAATTAAGGTGGTGCTACTCTGTTAAGAGTATAAGCTCCGCCCCTCACTCTGTGGCTGCGGTTCTGAAACTGCTGGAGCTTCTTGTCTCCAGCTGGATACTAACAAACCCAAAGAATCATGAGATGAATGAATCAATTCTCTTTCTGGCTCAGATTGCATAGGTCTCAGTCTCAGACCAAGGACCATTGGTTAAACATCTGATGCATATAGAACACAAAAGTCGTCATCAGATTGGTTGAATTATACAGGATTTCTGGGAGACATGCGTGTCAGGTTCTTTAACGTTCTGCCTGGAAACAAAAATGCTGTGGCGCCAAACCCCCTCACGAAAGAAGAAAGCCGTCGTGTTTAAAACTGTGATGACGAGCGCTTATCAGGGTCAACGCTGGATATTTAAAAGTATCTCAAATGTTTAAAGTTTGCGGCATAGAATCTTTAAAGAGTTTTATACACCATTATTCTGTTATTGTAGAAACATTCCCATACCGAAATGTGACTCTGAACGAAACGAACTGTGATTGGTTGTTTGACATGTCGGCCTTAGCCAATGAAAGCTAACATAGATCTGGCTATGCGAGACTAGGTTAACTCAAACCCAAAGATTTGTCTTAAATAATGACAGTACAGTTGTAATGAAGCAATAGAAAATTGAAAAATGAGTAGTATAAATGATTGAATAATAAAAGTGTTTGTTGAAATACTTAGATGTAATGTGATGGAATAAAAGACTGTACACTAAAAAAAAACATGATAATCCAAATTTTTTGAGGTGAGGTGAGCTATTCATAGACTGAAGACCCAGGTAAACTATGAATTAATCTTTTCTGTTTATTATAGCACTTTAGTTTTGTATTGTTTGTAGTGTGATCAACGTTTGCGTAACTACTGGTAGACATTAGGGAAGTCACACGTAAAATTTTAATTATATTTGATAAAATGAAAAATGACTCGAAAAATGATTTGTTCATTTTGCTGAATGAGACTCAAAGGTCTGAGTCTGTAAAATGATCCGAACTTCCCATCACTATTCACTAGGCTCATGTGTTAATTACCTAGTGCTGAATCTTTGAGTTATCAAGCAATCAATATACAAATAAAATATGCTGCCATGTAATAATCTCTTCAGATCACTCACAACACACGTCATCATTTACATACACATTACTTAAGTTTAAAAGAAGATTTGTTTTGCTCGTGTTTATTGAGCTGTCTATCCAGAAGAACAGGTTTGGTTTGCCCACAGAATACTTTTGGTCTTGTGTCTTAAAATAGGAAAAGGAAAAAATAAGACAACAGTTGTTTACTGTATATTTTTACAGGTATTTTTACAGATTTGTTTAAATGGTTTGTTTTATTAAAGGGTTAGTTCATCGAACAATTTAAATTATGTCACACTGTAAAAAATGAATCATGGGTCTTGTAATTTCCATCAAAAAAACTAAGGTGATAATTAAAAATAATGTGTGGATTTCATTAAAGAAATTGTGATTCAGTGTTGTATAGAAAATAATGAGGACTTTTTACTAATAAAACCAAGAGATGCGTTTTCCTCATTTTGTTTTAGGAGACTTGAGCAGTTTTGGTGCTTGAATTGGGGAACTGATTAAACTAAAATAATTAAGGAAAGAAGGCTGCCTATTTAATTTAAGTGAATTAGCTCAATTTTGCAGTTTTATTTTAGAGGTGATTGTTAGTTCCCAGCATGCTTTGCATATGGCTGGATATGGAGAGTAAATTTTGAAATGAAATGCTACTTTATGTTTTTGAGTGAAGGGAGGCATCTATAAATGTTTAATGTTCAGTTACATTTGACATTTGTAAGAGTTTCTGTAACATCGAAGTTGCACAGTGGAATCGTTACCACTGTGCAGAAGAGTAGAGCTTGTAGTTATGGATACTACTCTTCTATGGGATTAAACCTTGTTTAATTCTCAAGTATTTTCCTACTTGAGCTGATTGGCTGTATACAGTCTTGTAAATGTATAAAATAACAAAATACAAACAGATCTCATTTAAAATCACAGACTTTTGAGAATAAACTTAAAATAAATGAGCACATTTCCCCAATTATATTACATTTATTGTGCCATAGACATAGATAATTTAGGAATTTTTACTTAATTTATTTGGGTAAATTTCACCAAAAAAAAACAACAACCTTAAAATCTACTCAAATATAATATGTGTAATATTGTTACCATAATTTTGTTTAAGCAGATAGCATGTAATATTATTTACAATGCATTAATAACTCACCCTTATGTTGTTTCAAACCCGTAAGACCTCCTTTTATCTTCGGAACACAGTTTAAGATATTTTAGATTTAGTCCGAGATCTCTCAGTCCCTCTATTGAAACTGTGTGTACGGTCTGCTGTCCATGTCCAGATAGGTAAGAAAAACATGTGTCTGTTGTGTGAGAGTTCAAAACAAAGCAGTTTGTGATATCCGGTTCACGAACGAATCATTCGATGTAACGAATCTTCTTGAACCAGTTCACCAAATCGAACTGAATCGTTTTAAACGGTTCACGTCTCCAATAAGCATAAATCCACAAATGACTTAAGCTGTTAACTTTTTTAATGTGTCTGACACTCCCTCTGAGTTCAAACAAACCAATATCCCGGAGTAATTCATTTACTCAAACAGTACATTGACTGAACTGCTGTGAAGAGAGAACTGAAGATCAACACTGAGCCGAGCCAGATAACGAAAAGAAACGTTTCTGTCAGACGTGTCCGATTCGACGCACGATAAGCACACACAAGTGTGTATTCTTAATTAATGCAAGAAAATACTGAATTTAACCCAAGAAAAGTAAGAACAGTAGGCCTATTTATGTGAATTGATAGTGAATCAAGAGATCGTTCAAAGTATATAGATTTTTATTTAATTTTACATATAGTAAATGCTCAGCTCCAAAAACATGTTCTGAAACAAAACAAAATAAAGTGAAATTCACAAGTAAATTAAATTATATATTATATGAAATAAATAAATACAGTTGTTGTTTTTTTTTGGGTGGGGGGGTGACCCCCAAGAGCTCTGACACAATTCGAACACTGGATGTGTTGATTAAAGCTAATTGGTTAAAACTAAATGTGTTCAACAAAACCTGTGAAGGGCTGACTCTTTGAAGGACTTGTTCAGGCTCCTTGGCAGCTTCTTCAAGATCAGCATTGAGCTTCGAGTTTACGGTAAGTTCCCTGTTAATTCCAGCAGCTTTCTGACAGAATTGGTCAGAATCTGATTCTGAGTTTTAAAACTAGGCCATGATGAACCACAGAAAGAGAGAGAGCAAAACTGTGTATTTATGAATCATGGATTATAGTTTGGAAAAATAGGAAAGGAAAGAAAGGGAAAAGAAAGGAAACCCTGAGAGAACTTTTACAAGAGATGGCTTCTTTAAAGAGCTGCTGGGTTACAGGTTATTATGGAGTATGTGATCTGATATAACTGCAAGACAGAAACAAATACTGAATTACAATCGCTTCACAAAAAGGTATTAAAGGCATGACAAGCATTGTGGTTACTGCACTTTACACGTACTATACAGTAAAAACACAGTTACTGTGGTAAAACCATGGTAACTGTTGTTACTGTTGTTTAACTACAAATACCACATAAATATACAGTCACTGTGGTAAAACCATGGTAAGTGCTGTGTTACACTGTGCTTTCAATACAAAGAGTAAACAGTAACTAAGAGTAAACAAGTGCTGTGGTTACCATACATAAAAATACCAGAGTAAAACTATATTTAAGGTGAAGCACGGTATATGTGGTTGTTACTGTGCATCCCTTAAGAAAATAAAAAATATTATAGTAATTTATAATAAATACTATAGTGTTTCTGAACCACTATAGTAAAGTCTATTATACTGTATATATTATAGTGTTCACAACACTTTGTTAATGAATGCTACAGCATACTGTAGTATTAACTAGAATTAAAAGTTAGTGAACTAACTTTGATGTTGGCTTGGCCATCTTGGCCATGGAGCAAAAGAGCCAAAGTACTTGTGTGCCCAACATTGAGTTGCCCCGCTGCAAAATTAATACAAATAATAATGCCATAAAAAAATACACCTGCAACAGTCTTTTTCCATGCTCCCTTGCTGTTTTATTTTTTTAATAAAAAGCCTGGGCTATGATAACAGCTATGACAGGGTTGTCTAGCTGGATGTGAAATAAGTCATGCCTATTTTTCTCGTGTATGTATTTCACAGTCCTGCCACCGTCGCGTTGTGGGCAACGACACACAAGATTACTGAAACAATGCATTTTAAATCAAGGAGATCATAAGGGGTCCAAGCACAATGGTTTGTATAGATGATGCAGTTACACACTGTTTAAAATTGTTTAATTTGTACTGTATGTTCATTCTATTTATTTATTTGTGCTATTTACATAATGTTTACTTTTTTTAAGTTTGTTTTTGTTAATGTAAAATAGCACTGCATAGTCTTCACTGTAAGATAAAATACACAATCAAACCAAAATGTATTCAGACACCTTCAACATTTCTCACATAATCACAGTTTATTTGCTGTAGTTTAGAAACTGGTAATAATATATGACAATAACTCAGAACAAATTCATCTTGATAATTTCGGATAACTTTGATAAAAAGATATGTAATGGAATCAACCAAAACTTCAGACTGTCAGTATGACAATATTTACACAACTATCAATACTTTGTTGAACAGTTACCAAGCAAGAAATGCTTCATTTGGTTCAGTCTGTGGTGTGAAAAGGTTGCATTAACAATTAAAGAAAGAAACACTTAAGCAAAACATGGGCAGGTCCTTAATTATTATTTTTTTAAATAAATTTCACTGGTAGCCTACTGTATGAAGAATTAGTGGGTATAATATTTCACAGATCACTATTTTGCCATACTCACTTACATAAATGAACTAGTGGCCTGCACCCACTAGTAAAACAATTCTATCTGATTTTTGGATTGACTTTGGATAAATTCTTGTACTACAAGGTAATTCAGTCAAGAGCAGTGAGTGATTTACTTTCATTTTCATACATTAAAGACTCTGACAGCAGAGCTAGTAAATTAGGCGCGGTCCCTTTAAGAGACAAACGCATCCATTATGATGATACACATCCGATTTTTTTTTTTGCAAATCTTTACTTTCACTTAAGACATAACCACATACTTATTCGAACACACTTTCCAACACGGGTATTTCGACATATTTTGTATGTATTTGTTGTCGGTACAAAAGCAAGAAGACTTTGAGACGCGTCTCTGCTTGCTCCCTGAACACCAGAACACCGCGCTGCTGAATTGAGCTCTTTTGCTTTTCGCTCTTTTTTCTGTTTATTTAAACTGCGATTTGAATTTGTTCGTTCAGGTCCAGGAGGAAGTGAACGTCCTGAACGACAGCTCTGTTCAGTGTTGCTGTCCCTGTCCGCGATACGCGCGGCTCTCTCTCGTGCACACGCGCCATCAGCTGCTCAGTTCAGTTTCCCGCAGCGCGGGGCTGAAGCGCGAGCTCACTGTGACGTTCCGCCTGATGATTCAGTTAGAAACCAGCTAAGACCAGCATGACAGTGGCCAAAACTACTTTAAAACCATTTAATATATTATTCAAATTGTTTTGTGCCGTTTCGCTGCAGTGTTTTAATGTGAAAGGCTGTAAATGTGTACTTCAAGTGTTCAGAGAAATACATCGCGAGCTCGCTGTGATGTTCAGCCTGATGATTCAGTTAGAAACCAGCTAAGACCAGCGTGACAGTGGCCAAAACTACTTTAAAACCATTTAATATATTATTCTAATTGTTTTGTGCCGTTTCGCTGCAGTGTTTTAATGTGAAAGGCTGTAAATTCTCTGTGGACTTCAAGTGTTCAGAGAAATACATTGCCAGCTCGCGAGCAGTTGGCTGCCGCGAATATATAATGTTATTACTTTAAACAGTTCAGAAACATCTGAATTTAGCTCTTGGTGTGTTCTAAGGTGTGGATTGCGTGCAATCGCGTTTTTAAAAGGTCATAAATAAGAATGAATTCGCTTGTTGTGAGCTCCTTGTAGACAGCCTTCAGCCTGATGATTCAGTTAGAAACCAGCTAAGACCAGCGTGACAGTGGCCAAAACTACTTTAAAACCATTTAATATATTATTCTAATTGTTTTGTGCCGTTTCGCTGCAGTGTTTTAATGTGAAAGGCTGTAAATTCTCTGTGGACTTCAAGTGTTCAGAGAAATACATTGCCAGCTCGCGAGCAGTTGGCTGCCGCGAATATATAATGTTATTACTTTAAACAGTTCAGAAACATCTGAATTTAGCTCTTGGTGTGTTCTAACGTGTGGATTGCGTGCAATCGCGTTTTTAAAAGGTCATAAATAAGAATGAATTCGCTCGTTGTGAGCTCCTTGTAGACAGCCTGGGCTGAGCAGCAGTATTTTTAACCAGTTTAAAAGTGAAACGAAACCCGACTCCGCCCCTAAATGTCATTGCAACTGTAGGGGCGCAATTTTTTTATTTTTTTTTTACATTTAAAAATTAATAAAAAAAAACTTTAAGTCTCATCACTCTGAAAAGATATAGCACACACCACCGCTCTATCCCGCAGGTGTCTGCCAAGTTTGGGGCTTGTGGCTTTAAAGCCCTAGGAGGAGTAGCGTTCAGAATTTTTTTCTCAGAAGAATAATAATAATAAAAATAATAAAAATAAAAATAAGTTTAAATAGCATAACATACTTGTTGCCAAGCCAACATAACTATAGCCAACTGATAAACTGTGATAAGTACTGTAGTATTATTTAGATTATAGTATTGGGTAAAGTAATTAGTTTATATAACTATAATGGTTATATTATCACAGAAACTATAGAATTACAACAGATTCATTCAAGTTCTTTACTATAGCATGGATTAAAAACACTATAGTATTTGCTATAAATTACTATAGTATTTTGTTCATGTGCATGGATACAAAATAAACCAAAAAATAATTGTTACTATAGTTTAACCATGGCAACCACAAATTAACCATGGTTTTGCGAACTACAGTTCAACCATGGTGTTTATAGTAAAACTGTGGTTATACAAATGGAATTCAATCTAGGCCAAAACACATAATTTAATTCATAAATAGATCAACTATTTTACGAGACGGGTGGAAACCTTACCTGTTATCTAAATCCGTCTTTTAACCAAGCGGCAACCTCCCACCCTCTCTCATGAAGCCAACAAGGAAGTGACTTAAACTGTAATTCGTCAACTGGCTGCAAAAATGAGTCAATCCCATAGCAACTCCAGCTTCATACATTTTTTAATAGTCTAACGCTGCCTATTCAAACACGTTTTGAAAGTCTTTTTAAATCCAATAACACAATGCGCAGTCCATATACGATGATCACCGAATTACCATTAATTAGTTTACCAACCTCTCATTTTACCACTGCTCACCTGATTATGACCATGAAAAGAGAAACTTTCCAGCGCAGCCCTGTCTCTCGTTGGTTGACCCCTCGCGTCAGAATCCGAAGGTGAGGGATTAACATTGAAGTGTATTGGATGGTCCTCTACGTTGAAAAGTGACTCAAAGGGGATGTCGACATCAGGGGGCAATGACCAAGCGTCAATACGTGACAATGAGGGGTGAGACGGTGTTGGACAGAAATACAGAGCTCTTGTATGAAACTCTAGATGGCGCAGTCTGATAGCTCTAACTCACTCTGACCTAATGACATCATTATCACATGGCACAGCTGATAGGTTTTCTGATTGGCTGATTTGGGATTCGATATATTGATCGAATTAATTCCCCCTTTTGATTAAAATATTTTACTTGGTGGGCCCCCAATCTGGCCCCCTGGCCCATTTGCTCATGCATACGTTGTATACCCAGAAGCTATGCTTCTGAATTGAGCTGTAAAATATCTTGTGTAGATCTGTCTCAATCAACCTTAACAAGTGATGTACTATATTAAAATACACAAATATAAAGTTAATTTGACAGCAAGCTGTCTTACAACTGAAATATTTTCAGTATCATTGGGATATATAAAAATAAGGTTATTTTTGCAGACTAAAGTACAGACATTTATTATTATTATTATTATTATTATTATTTGTTTACTTCAAGTCAATCTATTGTATGATTTGCATTTTAAACTGAAGCCCAAAAGTACGCTGTGTTCAGCCCAGAGGTGAGAGCCATTCAAAGCAAACTAACTGTGTTATTGTGCCCAAGTTGATACCTGTGGAGAGAAAAGGAGAGAGAGTGAATAACACGAGGAGGAATAGAGCGAACCCTGTACTTACAGTACGCTGTGTCCAGCCTAGAGGTGAAAGCCATCCAAAGCAGAGTAACTGTGCTTTGTGTCTAAGTTGATATCTGTAGAGAGGAGGAGAGAGAGTGGATAACGCGAGGAGAAATAGAGCGAAACCTGTACTTACAGTACGCTGTGTCCAGCCCAGAGGTGAGAGCCATCCAAAGCAGAGTAACTGTGCTTTGTGTCCAAGTTGATACCCGTGGAGAGGAAAGGAAAGAGAGAGTGAGTAACACAAGGAGCAACAGAGGGAATCTGTACTTGCAGTACGCTGAGTCCAACCAAGAGGTGAGAGCCATCCAAAGCAGAGGAACTGTGCTTTTGTGTCCAAGTTGATACCTGTGGAGAGAGGAGAGAGGGTGGATAACGCGAGGAGAAATAGAGCGAAACCTGTACTTACCGTACGCTGTGTCCAGCCCAGAGGTGAGAGCCATCCAAAGCAGAGTAACTGTGCTTTGTGTCCAAGTTGATACCTGTGGAGAGAAAAGGAGAGAGAGTGGGTAACACGAGGAGAGACCGAGGAAACCTGTACTTATGGTACGCCGAGTTCAGCGAAGAGGTGAGAGCAAAATCAAGCCGAACTAACTGTGCCTTAGTGTCCCAGCCGTTGCCTGTGGAGAAAGAGAAAGAGAGTGAGCACCCAGAGAACGAACTGTGTGAACCAGTACTTACTGTGAGCTGCAATCCGCGAAGAGGTGAGAGCAAAACCAAGCCGAATTAACTGTGCCTTTGGGTCCCAGCCGTTGCCTGTGGAGGAAGAGAGAGTGAGCACCCCGAGAAACGAACTGTGTGAACCAGTACTTACCGTGAGTTGTATTCAGCGAAGAGGAGGAAGGAGGGCGCTACGGATACCTAAGACTCAGGCCGGGGCCCGAGTCCTATGCCCCGGATCCCCGTGGCCCCCTTGCTCCCTGACCTCTTCCCGGCCGTAGCCCCTCTGGAGGGCCGAGTCAGAGTTTAGTTTTAATTGCCCTTTTCCCCATTCCCCAAGCTATTTTTAAATATTTAAATAAAGATTGTTTTATCACTTACTTGTTCTCGTGTAGTTTGGTCATTGGGTTGGCTTTGGGGACCTCCTCGAGGTGGAAATTGAGAAGGGGTGTGGCTTAGTCAAAGCATAGCCAGCCCCTGGGTGTGACAGATTTGGCGTAGTCGGCAGGGTTTCCACCTCGAGTTGAGTAACCAGGGTCGTCCAATGACCAACAACGCGGGGCCTTCAGCCCAACCCCGTGCCATGCCTGTTTTTATGGGGAGCCCCTGGATCCAAAAATATGGGGGGACAGAATCCGAGGTACAATTGTCTGAATGGAAGGCCCAACTAGAGTACCTGGCCGACCTACAGGGCCTTAGTGCAGCCCAGCGGCTTCAATTTGTGTTAAACTCCCTGGATGGATAAGCGCGGCGAGAGGTGCATGCCGCCCCCGAAGCCGTTAGAGCCAACGCCCAAACCGTGTTCCAGTTCCTCACTGAACAGTATGGTGACCACACCCCCGTAGCTGTCCTTCACTCCCAGTTCTTCAATTGTAAGCAGGGCCCCCGCCAACCGATTAGAGCTTTCGCCCTGAGGTTGCGAGAGCAATTCGCCCGACTACAGACCCGTCGGGACCACGGGTTGGGAGATGGAGAGACTCTATTGCGGGACCAGTTTCTTCTGGGGTTGAAGGAGGGCCCGGTGAGACAGAGCCTACGTATCCAGTTTCGAAGGGACCCGGGTCTTACGTTCAAAGATCTGAAGAAAGAGGCACTGGCCCTGGAAGGTGATGAGACTGAGGTGAGTGGTCCCCCAGTGTGTGCGGCCGTCAGTGAAGTAGCACCAGCACAACCCGGAGGCCCTGACTGGAAGCAAGCACTGAAGGCTGAACTTTTGAAAGATGTCCGCGATCAGATGTCTGAACTGTCTAAAGCCCTCATAGGAGAATTGCGCCAAGGACGGGCGCGGGAGGAACCACGGCCGGCGCCCCGAGACCGAGTGTACTCAGAGGGAGGCCGAGAGCCGTTCAGGCGCCCGAACCACTTTAACCGGCCCCGTTTTGAATGGGACGAGCAAGGGCGACCCATCTGCAACCGCTGTGGCAAACCAGGTCACTATAGCCGCCAGTGTGGGCCCCGCAGGGCGTCAGAAGGGGGTTTTTAGGTCGGCCGGCCACAGTGGGTCGTGTGGCCGGGACCCCTCGAGAAGACCCTGGAAGAGGAGATGGCTCTAGGAGCCAGATGATTGGGCGTAGCCCCGTGGCGAAAGTGAGAGTGTGCGGCAAGGAGATTCAATGCCTGGTAGACACAGGCTCCCAAGTGACGTTATTTGCTGAGAGTTTATCCGAAGAAGTGTTTGGGAAACAAGGGGCACCAGGGGCGGAGGCCCCCTGGCTTACTCTGAAGGGCGCAAACGGCCTCGACATCCCATATATTGGCTACCGATTGACGGACCTAGAGGTTCACGGAGTGATGGTCCCCCAGAAAGGTGTGATTATCGTGCAAGACCATTGTCTGGGTGCACATCGAGCCCTGTTGGGCATGAATGTCCTCGCTGATTGCTGGGAAGAGCTATTTCGGGCTAGGCCCGTATCGAAGATACTACCTGCAGAGAGGCCCAAGTGGGAGTGTGTGGTAGCTGACTGTCGAAGGGTGCAAATGAGCCAAGTCCGCAGAGAACAGGAAGAGGTAGGAAGAGTGATGTGTCGTTTTGCTTTGTCTGTCGCCGCAAAAAGTGAGGCTGTTGTGTGGGCGCGAGTACCGCCCCGAAGAGCGGGCCCAGAAGAGTGGGTGCTGGTGGAGCCCCATGTGGATTGTCCACAAGTGGAAGTGGCACGAGGACTAGCGACGGTCCGGCGGGGGAGAATCCCCGTGAGGATACGGAATGTCCACCCATACGCGGTGCAACTACATCAGCACCAACGATTAGCCCGTCTGACAACGGTTACACCCCACCAAGTAAGGGAAGAGAGGGATATTAGTTTTCGTCAGGTGTGCCCCACTGTCATCGAGGTGGCCCTGACACAAGTAGACACCCCACGGGGTGGTATGGAGAGGAGTGTGCCGAGCCACCTGGCGGGTGAGTCATTACAAGGGGAGGATTTAGAGCAAGCACAGACACAGAAGTTACAGGCCCTCCTTCGGAGATGGCAGCATGTGTTCGCCACCCACGATGAAGACTACGGATGCACCCAGGTGGTACAACATCATATACCTACCGGGGATGCAGGGCCCAGCCGGGAGAGGTATCGCCCAATTCCGCCCACTTTGTATACCGAGGTACGTACACTCCTGCAAGGCATGCTGAAGCAAGGAGTTGTCAGGGAAAGCAGCAGCCCGTGGGCGGCCCCCATAGTGCTGGTGCAAAAGAAGACGGGGGCTTGGAGATTCTGCGTGGACTACCGTAAGCTGAACCTCGTGACTAAGAAAGACGCTTTCCCTTTGCCACGGATCGAAGATTCGCTTGCCAGCCTCACGCAGTCGGCATGGTACTCTACCCTAGATTTGGCCAGTGGCTACTGGCAGGTGCAGGTGGCCGAAGCAGACCGGGAGAAGACTGCCTTTACAACCCCGTTTGGACTATTTGAATGGGACCGGATGCCTTTCGGGCTCTGTAACGCTCCGGCCACCTTCCAGCGGCTGATGCAGCGGTGCTTGGGAGGTCAGTTAATGGAGTCAGTATTAGTTTACCTGGATGATGTGATTGTCTACTCCCCAGATTTTGATTCACACCTGAGGCACCTCGAGGAAGTCTTTCGGGCCATGGAGAAGTACGGATTGAAACTACAGCCCAATAAGTGTCACTTACTACGGAGAGAAGTCAACTTTCTGGGCCACGTGGTCAGTGCGGCTGGAGTGTCCGTAGATCCTGGAAAGGTATCGGCCGTGAAGGACTGGAAGGCCCCGAGGACAGTGAGGCAAGTGCGATCCTTTTTAGGATTTGTGGGATACTATAGGCATTTCATAAAGGACTTTTCAAAAATTGCTAAACCCCTTAATCAGTTGCTGGTTGGCACAGGTCGTAACCGGGGCCGGGGGTCGCCCAACGTAGACTGGGATGCAAATTGTGAGTCGGCGTTCCAGACATTGAAGCAGGAGCTGCTACAGGCCCCTATCTTGGCATACGCAGATTTCACAAAACCATTCCTTTTGTATACAGATGCCAGCAATCTCGGGCTGGGAGCGGTGTTGGCTCAACGGCAGGACGGAGTCGAGAGGGTCATCGCGTACGCCAGCCGGAGCCTCCACCCAGCCGAGAGGAACGATGCGAACTATAGTTCTTTCAAATTGGAGCTGCTGGCGTTGAAGTGGGCCCTAAGTGAGAAATTTAAAGACTACCTCTGGGGTGCCAAGGTGACGATCGTTACAGACAATAACCCATTAGTACACTTACAGACGGCGAAGCTGGGAGCCGTGGAGCAGCGGTGGGTGGCCCAACTGGCCAACTTTGACTATCAACTACAGTACCGACCAGGGCGTGAACACACGAACTCGGACGTCCTCTCCAGGCTGCCCGAAGCGGAAAGCCCCGGAGGGGCCAGCCCGGAGGAGGGCTGTATGGTAGGAGCAGTAGAGGCACCAGGCAGCAGACAAGAGGCCGTGCCTGAGAACTGGGGATGGGATCCCCGTCGGTGGAGGGAGAGACAGGCCAGGGATCAAGATGTGCGGCTGGTAAGAGAATGGCTGGAACAGGGCCGACGGCTGACGCCAGCGGAGAGGTTAGTCCAGACGGATACTGGGAGGAGGCTGCTGGGGCAATGGGACAGGCTGGAGCTGAGAGATGGCGTTCTGTGCAGAAGGGTCAGTGACCCGAAGTTGGGCGAAGAGGTACGCCAGATCGTGGTACCCGCAGATGAGGTAACGGCGTTAGTTTCGGCGTACCACAACCAGTTGGGGCACCAGGGACAGGAGAGGACCGTGTCCCTGCTTAGGAGATTCTTCTTTTGGCCCGGGCTAGAGGCATCGGTGCACGCCCTAATTCAAGCTTGCCCGAGATGCATATTGTTTAAGTCCAGACGGGAGGTCCGAGCGCCAATGGTACCCATCCATGCGAAGGCCCCCCTTCATATCATGGCTATGGACTTCTTGACACTGGGCCGACCACGAGATCGCTACCAGAACATCTTGGTAATAACGGATTTGTTCACAAAGTACGCTTGGGCTATCCCCACCCTCGACCAGACTGCAACCACCACCGCTACAGTTTTATGGCGGGCCGTCTTCCAGGCGTTCGGATGCCCGGAGTTTCTGCACTCCGATCAAGGAGCCAACTTTGAGTCCAGGGTAATTAGAGAACTATGCCAGTTGTACGGTTGCACGAAAACTCACACCACTTCGTATCATCCTCAGGGGAACGGCGGCTGTGAGAGATTCAATCAGACCCTATTGGGGCTGCTGGGGACCTTGGACCAACAACGGCAGGACGATTGGGTGAGTGCATTGCCAAACCTCCTACAGGCCTATAACAACAGTATACATAGTACTACGGGTTACGCCCCCACTTACCTGATGTTTGGCAGACACATACGAATGCCTGCTGACCTGGTCCTAGGAGTGACAGCCGACCAAGAGGAAGCAAGTGTAACGGAGTGGGTGGGGCGCCATCACCAGCGCTTGCATTTCGCCTACGAGCAGGTGTCGAAAAGGATACAGACGGCAGGAGAGAAAAGTAAGCGGTTGTATGATCGGACTGCTAGAGAAGCCCCTCTACTGCCAGGAGAGAGGGTGTTGGTGAGAGATAATCGGCGGCAGGGGAAGGGGAAACTGAGTGACCGTTGGGAGGCCACCCCTTATGTAGTCTGCCGGCAGCAGAGGCCGGGACAGCCGGTCTATACCATCCGGCCAGAAGGGAAGTCAGGCCCCGACCGTGTGGTGCACCGGAACATGATTCGCCCATGCCCTAACTACCCTGAAGCCGTGGAAGAAGTCCCCACGGAACCTGTACCAGCGGCCCCCTGGATTGAAGGTTGGGCTGTGGTACCAGGGAGACCCGTGGTGGCACCACCCCCGATCGCCCCGAGAGAACCAGAAGCAGCCCCTGAACAAGCTGAGCCCGATTCACCAGTGAGACGATCCCAGCGAGAGAACCGAGGCCGACCCCCTGCCCGCTATGGGGAGTGGACAGCCCGAGGACGTTCTAGGGACTAGAACGGATTGGCGGGGGAGGATGTCACAAGGTGACGATCTTTAGGGGCGGAACCAAAATTCGGGAAGTTTGGTTCCGCCCGGAAGTGTTTCCGCCCGGACCGGAAAAACAGAACACCGGAACTTCCGGTAGCGCCGTAAGAGGGAAAATCAGGGAATTCGATGCACCTGTGCCTAGTTAGGGACAGCGGTTGGTGATTGGAGGATACGCTGGACAAGGCAGTACTTAAGGCCAAGTTATTTCACAGTCTGAGAGCTCTTTCTGGTGTGTGTGAAGCACTGTGTTGTGCCCGTCTTGGTGCGCTGCTGGTGGCTGTCTAACTCTCTCTCTCCCTCAGGCTGGAATTGTATGATTGTGAAGACATCGCGAACCTTAAAGGTTGAGAAGTGAACGGATTATACGGCGAACTGAGACGACGTGAAAAAGGGGATTGGAAGCGGCATTGATGTGAGTACTAAGAGCCAGTCGAAAGTGCCCTGTATATTGACCTGGCGTTGTGTAGATCTCTCCAGGAGGAGGAGGGCGGCCCTACCCCTAATATAGCGTGATGGGAGAGCCGAAGGAATACTTATTGAAGTAGTCACAACGACGACATCACTAGCTAGGCCGCATATTCCATCGCCAGATCCGAACCAAGCGAAGTGAAGGAAGACGGGTGTCCTTTTCGTACACTGAGTGTGGTGGGTGAGTCTTCGTGCTGTGAAAACCTATAATTTTGACGTGGTGCTGTATATTGCTGTGGGCTGCTGTGTATTGCCGTGTGTCCTGTCAGATAAACCCCCGCCTTCACGCACTTCGTCGCGGGAGGACAAGGAGACTGCTGGTCCTAGCCTAGTTCAGTACAGTATATGTTGTGAGCGTGCTTCAGATCTCCGGAGATAGCACGGTACGCTGTGTCCAAGTTGATACCTGTGGAGAGGAAAGGAAAGAGAGAGTGAGTAACACAAGGAGAAACAGAGGAAACCTGTACTTACAGTACGCTGTGTTCAGCCCAGAGGTGAGAGCCATTCAAAGCAAACTAACTGTGCTATTGTGCCCAAGTTGATACCTGTGGAGAGGAAAGGAAAGAGAGAGTGAGTAACACAAGGAGAAACAGAGGAAACCTGTACTTATAGTACGCTGTGTTCAGCCCAGAGGTGAGAGCCATTCAAAGCAAACTAACTGTGTTATTGTGCCCAAGTTGATACCTGTGGAGAGAAAAGGAGAGAGAGTGAATAACACGAGGAGGAATAGAGCGAACCCTGTACTTACAGTACGCTGTGTCCAGCCTAGAGGTGAAAGCCATCCAAAGCAGAGTAACTGTGCTTTGTGTCTAAGTTGATATCTGTAGAGAGGAGGAGAGAGAGTGGATAACGCGAGGAGAAATAGAGCGAAACCTGTACTTACAGTACGCTGTGTCCAGCCCAGAGGTGAGAGCCATCCAAAGCAGAGTAACTGTGCTTTGTGTCCAAGTTGATACCCGTGGAGAGGAAAGGAAAGAGAGAGTGAGTAACACAAGGAGCAACAGAGGGAATCTGTACTTGCAGTACGCTGAGTGCAACCAAGAGGTGAGAGCCATCCAAAGCAGAGGAACTGTGCTTTTGTGTCCAAGTTGATACCTGTGGAGAGAGGAGAGAGGGTGGATAACGCGAGGAGAAATAGAGCGAAACCTGTACTTACCGTACGCTGTGTCCAGCCCAGAGGTGAGAGCCATCCAAAGCAGAGTAACTGTGCTTTGTGTCCAAGTTGATACCTGTGGAGAGAAAAGGAGAGAGAGTGGGTAACACGAGGAGAGACCGAGGAAACCTGTACTTACGGTACGCCGAGTTCAGCGAAGAGGTGAGAGCAAAATCAAGCCGAACTAACTGTGCCTTAGTGTCCCAGCCGTTGCCTGTGGAGAAAGAGAAAGAGAGTGAGCACCCAGAGAACGAACTGTGTGAACCAGTACTTACTGTGAGCTGCAATCCGCGAAGAGGTGAGAGCAAAACCAAGCCGAATTAACTGTGCCTTTGGGTCCCAGCCGTTGCCTGTGGAGGAAGAGAAAGAGAGTGAGCACCCCGAGAACGAACTGTGTGAACCAGTACTTACCGTGAGTTGTATTCAGCGAAGAGGAGGAAGGAGGGCGCTACGGATACCTAAGACTCAGGCCGGGGCCCGAGTCCTATGCCCCGGATCCCCGTGGCCCCCTTGCTCCCTGACCTCTTCCCGGCCATAGCCCCTCTGGAGGGCCGAGTCAGAGTTTAGTTTTAATTGCCCTTTTCCCCATTCCCCAAGCTATTTTTAAATATTTAAATAAAGATTGTTTTATCACTTACTTGTTCTCGTGTAGTTTGGTCATTGGGTTGGCTTTGGGGACCTCCTCGAGGTGGAAATTGAGAAGGGGTGTGGCTTAGTCAAAGCATAGCCAGCCCCTGGGTGTGACAATATGATGAGTTAATATTTAGTTTATTTCTTTTTGTGACATTTTCAATGTTTACGTGCTACAAACTTTCTATATTTCTGCATAAATATGAACCAAAAAATCATCAGATAATTCTTCAGAGGCTATTTGAAATATGAACATTTTAATTTATATAAATCATACATTTACTGTTGTGATTTTTATCCATCAGTGAACTCTAAACTCTAACTCTAACGATTTCACAACAAACTTTAGTCTATCAGCAGAATTGACCATGTAGGGTGAAGCAATAGACCAAAATGACGGAAAGCACTTTGAATCATCTGTCAGTGTTTTAAAAAATTCAGTAAATGACGGAAATGTTTCTGTTAATGCAACCTCTGTAATAAATGTAGTTTTAAAGTCAGCATTTTTGTGTGGGAGGCTTGCCAAGATGATTTTATTTAAATCTGCTGCATACTCTGCCACCAAATGTCTAAATAAGTAATAACTAATATATTAATAATAGAGCTAATGTGTTGAACTAATATATATGTGACACATACACACACACAGTGCTGATTTAAAGTTTGTTATACCTTTGCAATTTTCTACATTTCTGCATAAATATGACCCATAACATCATCAGATTATCACACGATTCCTGAAAGTAGACAAAGAGAACCCAATCAAACAAATGAGACAAAGATATTTTCTGTCATTTATTTGAGAAAAATGACCCAGTGTTACATATTTATGTGTAGCACATATTGATCATATTTATGCAGTAATATAGGAAATTGTAAAGGGTTCAAAAATGTTCATTCAGCACTGTGTGTGTGTGTGTTTGTGTATATATATATATATAGAGAGAGAGAGAGAGAGACAGAGAGAGAGTGCATCAATAGCATATCATGCTCTTAAGTAACTTTAATTGCCACATTAGCTCTATTATTAATATATTAGTTATTACTTATTTAGACATTTGGTGGCAGAGTATGCAGCAGATTTAAATAAAATCATCTTGGCAAGCCTCCCACATAAAAATGCTGACTTTAAAACTGCATTTATTGCAGAAGTTGCATTAACAGAAACATTTCCATCATTTACTGATTTATTTTTAAACACTGACAGATGATTCAAAGTGCTTTCTGTCAGTTTGGTCTTTTGCTTCACCCTACATGGAAAATTCTGCTAATCGACTAAAGTTTGTTGTGAAATCACTAGAGTTAGAGTTTAAAGTTCACTGATGGATAAAAATCACAACAGAAAATGTACATGATTTACATCAATTACAATTGACATATTAACTTGACGTATAATGATACTGATCCTTTCATTAAATGGCAGAACTATCAACAGTTGTCTGTTTCAGATACTTCTTTTACTATCAAGCACCACAGCACAATATCAGATGCATTCGAGTTTTAAATGAGAAAAGAGCGCTCTAAAGGCAGTGTAGTGTTGCTGAAGGATGGTAAGATATCTGAAAACTCTCCACTATCACAGCTCTCCTGCTCCCGCTCTGCAGTTTATTTCAGGCTCTTCTGCGGTGTAACTACAACAAACCAGAAGAGGAAGCTTTGGATTCATGTGGTTCGTACAGGTGTGAGAGGGAAGCGTGCATGTATGTGTGTGTACCTGTGTCTTGTTTCTCTTTTTGTGTCAGAGTCTTTAACAGCAGAGATGTGGCAGCCAGGACTAAGCATCGATCATGAACATGAAATCAAACACATCAGACTATACAAGCTTGTTAGCTGTTACTAAAGCAGTGTGATTTGTCTCTTTAGAAAGAAAAATAACCACAAAAAAACATTTTTCATCAGAAAAAGAATCTGCTCCAGTTATTGATAAAACAGAGATCTGTGATACAGTAATTATAAGAGAAAATGGCACACAGATCAGTTTGCTATCTAAGCTTTCAGTGGGTATTTCCTCAGACTCAAGTTCAACGCCAGCTCCACGGAGGACAGAGTTGGGGAAGCGGGAGGTAAACATGTAGTTTGAGTTACGGGAACGGTTTCTATCTTTCAAGCTCTTTTTATAACTAAACAGCATTGTGTTCGATGAAGTCATGAATTAGATCACACTTTCCTCTTCAATCACATTTCTCACTGACTATGAGAACATTTTGTGTGCTTTAGGTGAACAAACTTCCTGTTCTTTTGCAACATTTTATCCCATTTGACTGAAGGATGTTGATGATGAACGTTATAATCTGAAAAAGAGAGACATAGGATAGAAGTTTGTATAGTGATTACTAAAAAAGGATTTATTATTGACATAAACTGGTATTATTTTGATGGTTTACAGATGTGTTTCCATTTACCTTACGTTTGATTTTGTGCTGCTACTGATATTTCTGTTTCAATGAGTCCAGTTCTCTCCACAAGCTCTCGTTATCCCTTCAGGAAAGACATTGCAGAGCATTTGATATTTAAATGCTATTAGCATTGAGCTATAGTACCATTTAAAGGTTTGCTGTTAGCATGAATGGTCTTTTTTAAAGAAATTATTACTTTTATTCAGCAAGGATGTATTAAAAGATTGAAAGTGACAGTAATGACACTGCATCACTTTTATTTTTCTTTCTGTTATCAACTGTGTTTCCCAATCTCTTTCATTTAAATAGATAATTCAACAGTTCATCATAATACCATATAATTGTGATGATTCAGTCAAGGATGAGAAGTGAGGATTTCCAGCGGAGCATTTTTATTTAATAGACTGAAGAATAAGGTTATATATATATATAACCATAACCAAACACAACACTGACTGGGCTATGAAACATAGATATAATAAATGTAACTGATGGTGAGGAATTCGTAAGCACACAAATAATGACTTCTCAAATGGATGATGAACATAATCAGTTCAGAACATAATCAGAAGGTATTCACTACATTAAATGACAGTAAAAGGTAAAATGCAAGAAGTCATTGTGTGTATAATGTATATAGTGCTTGAGAATGAGGCATGGTGTAAGAGCTTGAATGGACTTTCTCCAAAACTAAACAGTAAAATACCTTGAAAGTGAATAGAGTGATAGTCAGGGGCACTGAATACATATCGATTGAGATATGAGCTAACCTATAAAGAAACATTTTTTTATGAGTGTGTGAAATAATAATTGACTTAAGGACATATCTAGTGCTGAAGAGCGACTGTAAATTGACTGTAAATGATGATTTTGGTTTTTGATTCTGAGATATTTATCATCTATTGGCTTCTTTTAAAATACCAGTGTTATTTTTCAGTAAAAGTTATGAAGCTCTGAAGTTCTGTAAATCATTTCTAAATATAAAACACAGTTTGTTAAGGTTGTGTTTTTCCCCACAGCAATCCTCTGAAAGTGCAGCAGTGTTTAAAATGATTGTCTGAAAACAGACTCAATCTTACCTCTGTTTCTGTGAGAGACTCATCTTTCCTCTCTTCTCTGACATGCTGCAGATGAACAGCTCAACACTGAGATCTTTGTGTCTCTGAAGACGATCAGATGCTCATCATGACCTGGACATGACAATGAGATCAAGATCATGAGAGTTCAGAGGAACAAATGATGAAGAATATAACTAGTGCTGAATCTTTGAGTTCCCAAGCAATCAATACACAAATAAAATATGCTACAAATATACTGCCATGCAATAATCTCTTCAAATCACTCACAACACACGTCTTTATTTACAGGAACATTACATAAGAAGTTTAAATGAAACGGGACAAATTTAATCTTGACAAACTATGTATCATTATAAAGATCTAAGCCTCAAGCATCGACGACAGATCGCTGTTTTTCAATGGAAAGCTTATAAAGACTGTATTTGCTACAGTGTAAGGAGTACATACAAACATGAACATTAGAAACGCTGTACATACCAGATCCGTCGTAATAACGAGTCATAAACACATCCACAGCTGTAAATCCCGGTTTAGTTAGGAAGGTAAGGGTCCACTGAACGACATCTCATGAAGCACGTGTAGTCCAACGAAGCAATAACGTTGTAATATGGATCATAATTCCTTTGTTTACGTTTCAGTTCTTCAGCGACAGAATTGTTTGCGTCCGTTATGGAATGACTCACGGTCGGAAACTGCGTCTTGGTAGTAAAAAACGGCATGGTTTTGCAGCGTACAGTGTCACAAACAGAATGAGGCGATCCACCGGAAAAAAGAATGAATGAAAAATAGGCGGAAAATAGTTTATTTGAATTTGGCGCTCCCTCCTGGGAGCATGTGACGCGCTCTGACGCAACTGTCAGCTGATGGAGGCGGAACTTACAGCGATCGCATTTCCTTTGTTTCTTTTATTTTTTCAACAGTTTTTATATATGTGAGAGTGTGTTTTATGTTGAATGTGTATGTATCTGCATGATAACCATCTGTTTGAGTGCAAATCAGCCCAAATCAGCTCGCTGTATAAGTGGCCATCAGCACATCAGCACTTATTTGCATCGTGATTCATTGTAAAATATGCATTTCTAGCAATCTCAGGAGGATGTTCTGTAATTGGTAAACAAAGTTAAATCTTTTTTATTTTTTTTCCTCAAATTATTCTTATTGTATTTTTCTAGTGCTCAAATAAATCACTTATATGATGTCTAAAGGGGGTCGCAGACGGGACGAGAAGCGCAGCGCCGCGTCGCGTCGCGCCGCGCCACGTCTTTAAAATTCGAGCACATTATTCTCTATGACTGTACACACACTAGACGTCTGTCCGCTGTGCCCAGCTACGACTCAGAACGCTGTTCAAATTTCTGCCGCGCCACAGAGCGCCATCTGCATAGTTTTATATTAAAAAAAACCCATATGTTATAAACTGAAACTAAAATACAGTACATTTGTTTCATTGAAATAAAACATTACAAAGTGTTTGGTTACGTTTTCACCCAGGCTGCATAGTTGCCTAGACAACAGATACAACAAAACAATAACAGACTTAAGTTTCTGTCTAGTGTTTTATAATTGAAAAAAAAAAAAAACTATGCAGTGGTATGTTTACTGACTAAATAGTTTGTAGAAGCCTTCAATACTATTGGGAAATATATTTTCTTATATTTGGGGGGTGGGGGGTGTATACATAGTCTCATAAAAATATTTGAAGGAGTCTCATTTTTCATGATATTTTATTCAGATTTGAAATAGAAACTCATGAGACGTGGCTTTCAACCCATTACTTTTCTAGATTGCTCCAGGACTCATTTCATGTATTTGTATATCAAATAAAAAAATATTTAAGAGTGGTAAAAAAAATTCAAGGCACTTCAGTGTCTATAACTTTTTAATATGTTTGAGCATTATCAAATGTGGTTGATAAAAAGTAAATTCCAAAGTGTCTTCTTTCTAAAGACACCACAATTATGTTTATAACACACTGAATTAGGAAACTATTACAATTATAAGTTAGGTAGAGCACTTTCATCTGTGAGTCCAATAATGGGGGGTGCTGGCTGACAGGTTAAATAAGTAAATGTGGTATTTAATCTGATTATTAAATACATTTGTATTTTTACAACTTTTATTTGAGCATTACATTTGTAAAAAATTTTAATGAGTAACATGAGTAATAAGGCATCTAAAAATGAACAGTGTAATATTGTACATTAGAATACATTTACACTTGTTAAGAACTTATCTGACTATTTATTATTTATAATGTGAAAAGAAACTGATTCAGACATATTTCTCTATTAACATGTAACTTTGTCTATCTGGAAGCATTTAGAACATTATTTAACCTAAAATAGCATGCCATATGAATTGATAAAGTACATGCACGCTCTACCAGTGGACACTGAAGGAAACTGAAAGACTGACGGATTTACAGTTTAACCTACATTAATTTATACGCAGCCCAGTAACGTTACTTGCATAAACATAATTGTCTTAAGAAAAACTTGGCCATGTTTAGCAGAGAATCCATCTCTTTAACACTGTGAACAACTCTGAAAACACGAAACACCATTGTACCCCCCTTTTAAAGTAGGATATCATTACATTAATTTCTTGCCGCTGAAGTGTAGGCCTACAGTTTAAACAGCGGGAGATTCTTCTTTTGATCCATAAAAAAAAATTGCTTATCATCTTGTTTCCTTCAGTCAGGCAAATCAAATCCCTCCGAAATCATATTTACACTCATAAATATATTTAAATGTCCATTCAATAAAGAGATTGATAAACGAGAGAGTCACTTAGCCAGTAAAACTAAAGTTTTTTTTTATTCTGTAATCGCACAGTTCTCTACAGAAGACAGTAAAGGAAAATTAAACCAACCCTGTAGTTTTTTAACAAAACTAGTAGCCTACTTAATATATTTTAGTTCAATATCTGAATTTATTGAAAGGATATTTTGTCAACCTTGACTGTTTTTGCTCGATTTGGCTAAAATAGTTGCAAACAAAGATCACGGCAGGACAGTCGTGCTTCTCTCAGCAGCAGTGTTTTGCTACTGAATTTGGGTCAATAATTCAGTGTTCAATTCATAAAGACAGGCACTTGCTACATTCTTGAATTAGCCCTATGAACAAATTGTTTAAAGGCATGCTTCAATGACTCAGTAATCAATACACTTGCTGACAACTATTTGTAAGTATATACAATTGTATTATTTTATAAAAATAGCTCACAACATTATTGTTGTAAATGCATTTGTGCTATATTTTAGCTAAACTGAACTGTCTGTAAATGCATCTGAATGCAACGACAGTCCAGGCTTGTAAATTCAGAAAATTATTATCTATAGTGTCTGGTGTCCAAAAAAGTTAATGTCAAACCCTGGCTACATCTAGTGAACTAACGTTGCATATAATATAACCAAAAATAAAGACTTTCTAACAAATGTGACCCTGGAGCACAAAACCATGAAGATATTTTGTAAATTTCCTAACATAATATATCAAAACGTAATTTTTGATAAGTAATATGCATCGTTAAGAATTCATTTGGAGAACTTTAAGACAATTTTCTCAGTATTTTGACTTTTTTGCACCCTCAGATTCCAGATTTTCAAATAATTGTATCTCGGCCAAATACTGTCCTCCTAACAAACCATACATCAATGGAAAGATGATTTATTCAGCTTTCAGATGATGTATGAACCTCAATTTCAACAAATTGGCAAATCAGTGGCCTACCAAACAATCATAAAAGAAAGTATTATATCTTACCGTTGTTGTCGAAAAAGTTTTGTCCCTTTGCAATAAATCTTCTATTCAAGTCCCAGCTGCCAAAGATTACATAATAGGCTAGTTTCTAGTTTATTAATGAAACTTCAATTGAAATCTCACTTGTGGTTATCTATAAATAAATGAAAACAAGGACCATATTTTTGTATGTTTTTTGTTTTTAATTGTTTGTTGGTTCCAACTTCCATATACTAATATTAGAATTCATAATAATTATGTTTGTGGGTGAAACTGACCCCTAGTTTTAATACAGTTCATCAAAAGTCAGGCTATGAAACAGTAAATACTGCAACTAGCTGAAGAAAAACTGAAGAAACGGCCAACAGCAAAGTTACAGCAACATACTTTACATCTGTATTTTCTAACTACACTTTAAGTTGAAGAATAAAAACAAGTTAAAAATAATGCATTCTGAACAACAGTTTGGACTTAAAAATCTTCTTTCATAAAAGCTTAAACTTAAAAAAAAAAGATTTATAAGCATTATAAGAGAACTGAACATAAAATTCAACCTGTAATAAAGTGTAATGTTTTACAACAGCGAAACTATCAGATCTGGTCCATCTTTGAGTTGATCTGGATCTCACAGATGAAACTGCTGATCTTGAACTTTATCTACGGTGAAAACTTTAGATGTTGTTTCCTTGTCCTGTTGCTGGTTAGGACTGATATTATTACTCAATGCATTGAAGTGCCACATTTGGCGAAGTTGAAAACTAAGATTTGAAAGTGCTGGATCTATGATCTACTTACTGTGTTTGTTTTTCATATGCAAACAAAAAGTTGATGAATGACGGAAACTCTTCCCGCATGCAGTGCAGTGATACGGTTTCTCTCCGGTGTGGATCCTCTCATGTCTTCTCAGATGTACTGACTGATTGAATCTCTTCTCACAGTATGAACACATGTAAGGTTTCTCTCCAGTGTGGATCCTCTTGTGCAGCTTCAGTTGTGCAACCGTAGTAAACGTCTTCTCACACTCAAAGCACATGTAATCTTTCACAGCAGTGTGTCTCTTTTGATGAACTTTTAAATTGTTCAGTTGTGAAAAACTCTTTCCACAGAAAGAACATGAATGTGGTTTCTCCTTTGTATGAACTTTCATGTGCTGCTTCAGGCCTGAAGCCCATGAAAATGTTTTTCCACACTGATCACATTCATACAGTTTCTCTCCAGTGTGGAGGATCATGTGTTGCTGAAGGGTTACTTTGTGTGTGAAACTCTTCCCGCACTGATCACATTTGAACGGTTTCTCTCCAGTGTGGATCTTCATGTGAACATTGAGGTTGTGTTTGTATGTCAAACTCTTTCCACACTGAGTGCAGGTGAAACCTTTCTTATTTCTTCTTTTCCGTAAATAAACTCTTTTGGTCTGTGAGCAAGTTTTTTCTCTCGTTGTACCATGATGATGCTTCTGCTCGTCACTCTCCTCATTCTCCTCCATCAGGTCTGAAATAAAAGTAAAAAAATGCAATACAGATACTTTGAGAGGCTACTAGGGCTGTGCAAAAAATCGAATGCGATTTTCATGCACATCTCATCAGTAAAGACGCTCCTGTAATTAGGAGTATATCCCCAGCACGTGTGTTCAGATCAGGGTTGCCAGGTTTTCACAACAAATCCTGCCAAGTTGCTTCTCAAAACTAGTCCAAAACTAGCCCAATCGCGCTTCCAGAAGGTTCCCCGATTAAAAAATTGCTTCCCGGGGTTAAAATATACGTTTTTTTAGCAGGGTTGCTTGGTAAAATTCACATTTTAGGGGCTAAATATCACATTATTTGTATTGGGGTCGCTTTGACCCGCGGACAAGATAAACCACCACAGACTTGGCAACACCGGTTGGCATTTACTACACCAAGCCATAATTCACTGATAGTCTACACAAAATCGATGTTAAAATCGCAGGCGATACTTTGTCGATTTTGAAAACGATTTTGTGTTAGTTGTCGGTAGACTACGGCTCTGTGTAGTAACTGCCGCTCCACCTGAACCAGTGTTGCCAAGTCATATGTGGCTGTCTCGTACGTGAAGCCTGTGCTCCCCCTTTGTTTCACTCCAGTTTGCTGAAAGTTAATGAGGGGGACACTCAGCTCATAAAAGAGCTGAAGACAAAAATTATGACCTCGATGAGAAATAAGCTGTCCCCATAGATGAAGACCAGGGCCAATCACAGGCAAGGCCTTCTGAGGGAGCAGCAGACCAAGCTGCAGAAGAGGAGCTGTCAGTGGACCACCTGTGCCATTTGGTGTTAAGAAGCAGCTTTTTCAAAAAACAGTGCCAAGAAGATGATGCTTTGCTTCTCACTGAAAAGCAAAAAATGGAGAGTGAGCTGGAAAGGCACCTGATGTACCCTGATGCAGACAGTGAGTCTAACCCTCTGGACTGGTGGAGGCTACATGAACACAACTTCTCCAGATTGTTTCCGATGGCGAAAAAGTACTTGTGCATCCCAGCCACAATAGTTCAATTTCAAGTATGATTAATGATTAGAGTAAGAATAACCTGAAGAGTTACTTTTTCATATTTCTGAAGGTTTTATATTTCAAACAATGTTAATGTACTGTATCAGGTTTGTTTTTTATATTAGAGATGCATAGAGATGTTTTATTTATGTTTACAAAACACTGCACATATTTTAAAACACTTTATTCACCAGAAGGTGAACAGCTAGTGAACTTCCTAACACTAAACTTGTGCTAAATTCTCTTATTACAATCTTATTACAATCTTATTACACTTACACGTGTAAAATCTTATTACACTTTATTAGGCATTTCTTACATTCTCTTTCATTTTGCACCTTAAATGTTACTTTAGACTTATGTTTACATTTTAATTATTTGAGTTTTCCATGGTTGTTGACATTTCTGTTTTAATAACTGAGGGCATTGTGATCAGAGGAAGGTTACGTTTAAAATAAAATGTTTAAATGCAATATATTTTTCTCCTGGTCCTTATTTTAAATAGGTCATAAACACATAAATAATTATCGATATCGACTGAAATGAAACACTGATATGATGAAACAGTTTTCAGCCATATCGCCCAGCCCTACACTCAACTCCAGACACACGAGTGTCACGTCAGACCATTCAAATCATCAGCTAGACGACCTGCGAGGATGACAATGTCCCAGCTCATCGAGATCACATCATCCGGGAACAGCTGCTGGAGGTTGGGGTGCTTCAAACTGAGTGTCCTGCACTTTCTCCAGCCCTGAATCCCATAGAAAACCAATGAGATCAGTGGAGTCGTGGTGTAGAGGGTCGTAACCCTGCACCCCAGAACCTCAATGAGCTGAGGGCAGCCCATCAAGAAGAGTGCAATGCCATGTTTCAGCAGACAGTAAGTCAACTTGTGAACAGCATGAGACATCATGGTCAAGCTGTAATTGATGCTCAAGGACACATGACAAGAAACATTGACTTCTCTGTTCTGGTATTCACACTACTGTTGATAGCTTTAGTTTGAATTGAGATAAAGAAATCACCATTGCATGCTTCTACTTAAAACATTTTACACTTTCCAAAAAAATTCACCCAAAGTTTGAATATCCCTATTTTTTGTGAGTAGTGTGTATTTATAATTGATTTATGTTTTGTTTTTTTGTTCATTCTAAAGACACTAAACAACTGAACTGCTTTATACCTTAATGGTTCTTCAGCCTCATTGATAAAAAAGATGAAGAGTGAACACCAACCTGTTTGTTCTTCAGTGTGTTTGGTTCTGCAGGGTTCTAGATCTCTCATGTTCTCTTTGTCCTTTAATACACTCTGTCTCTTCTTCATGATGCTTTGAGCCTTGTACTTGTGAACTGAACAAAAAATAAAAAATAAACCTAGTATCCATTATTATCAATCTTTTCTCTCATTAATATTCAGGCAGAGGAATCTACAGATCTGAAGTCATCAGTATAATGAATGAGGTGAAAACAGGATCTATTGACATGAAACAGGCCTCATCTAAACTCCAGGTCTTGATGCCCAGCTCTGATTTGTTGCATATATCTGATGTTTTCACACATAATCTGCTCTGTCTGAAGTGAACGCTTGGGGAACTGTTGGGGGAAAACATCAGATGTGTAACATTATATTAGATCCATTACAGTACAGTAGGGCTGTGCGATTAATCTAAAATTCGAAATAAAATCGCGATTTGAGTGTGTGCGATTTCTAAATCCCTTTATAGCACGATTTTCCGCGGCCCTGACCTCCCGCAGTATGATATCTGAACCAATCAGGATGCAGCGCACCTGAGTGGAGCGCGAGAACAGAGCAGACAGGGCATATGCCTAACTCCAGGTTCACACACTCTGTCTCTGATGCGTAGCCTTTTTTTTTTTTCGAGCCCATGTTAACAGATCAGAGCGTTCACACTGCACGCGGTAAAAGATGAGAACAGACAAGGTTATAAATAGAAAGGTGCGAAAAGATTGAATATCTTGCGCGTGAGCACAGAGAGAGTTGTGAGTGCACAGGACACAGGTTGAGCGAGAGGAGACACGTTGTAAGGCAGCGTGTATCTGAGCCTTATACAGTCTATGATCTGAGCACGAGCATCTGGTTTTGTTAACAGAGCAAAGGAAATCTGCGTGCGAGCAGATAGATTCGGGCTCGTGCATTATTTTAATGTGCTTATGTGTTACAATAATGAGCTCTCGTTGCTGCTTCTGAACCGCGTACACGTAACTTACTGTATACACACTGCAGATGGAGTACGTGTGAACCTTGGGCAATAAATATATTGGGCAAAACATATAATACCTGAGGCACCAGCACTACAGTGAGCTCTATGACCAATGCATGGCAAAAAAAAAAAAAAAAAAAAAAAAAAATTCCCTGACCACAGGTTTTATTTTTTTATTATAATTTTTTGCCATATGTCTAGATTTTGTTTGACATCTTTACTTAGTGATTATTTTGACTTAAGTCTGTTCTAGAGACATGTTACAACTTTTTGATAAAGCTCTCATTGGTTTTCTTTTGGAAATATGTTTCAAATTTATACTGAATGCATTTATGACTGTAAAGCATGCATGTGTGTGTCAAAATCGTGATTAAAATTTAAAAAGGCAAAGTTTATCAAAAAATCATGATAGGTTTTTTTTTTGTCCATATCGCACAGCCCTACAGTACAGGACGTCTGTATCATTCTCATAATGTTAATCTAACAATAAAATAAAAGAAGGAATCACTCGCTGCACTTCATTTAACTGCTTTTGTAGTTTTAATCATCTATTTATTGTAATGAACACACAAGTTATTTTTACATTTGATAGTTTTTCGTACATGAATGCTTTAGTTTAGATATAAAATGATAAAGATAATGTTTTTTTTTCTTTCTAGGTTACTTTATCTTTTTTTTTGCATATGTTCTTATTTATAATAGCAAAAAAAAAAGTGTTGTGGAAATTAATATAGTAATTAATAATAAGACAAGACGGATGACTTAAAATGGGTTACTTGGTCATTTTTTGTTAGATTCCAACAAATCATAAATAATTTTGAAGGCCTTTTGATGGATAATTTTTATTTTTCTTAATGGCTCATTGTGACTGGTTTTGTCAGCTAAAGTCACATTATTCTCATGAGGAAGCACATGTGGAGGCGGTAAATCACAACAACGCATGCGCGAACAGATCAGAATTGGGGCATCAAAACTTTTCCTTATAGAAACACATCTTCATCCAACATATGATATGAATCTGAATATAGTCCAAATGTTATTTACCACATTCATAACAATAAAGTTTTTCCACATCTTACCGTTTTCCGTGAAGACAGACAACTGTCAACTGATGACGATCGATTTTAAATGTATAACTCTCTTTAAATGTCTAAGTGTTAGCAGACACACAAAGAGCACCGAACCTGATGAAAATAATTCAGATATGACTGTGTAAAAATGTTACTCAAACAAACGGTGTAAAGTGTATTTTACAATTACGTGAAATAGCGAACGATTCACCTCATAAAACTCCGCGGTGAAGCGCGCGGGAGCGATGACGTCATCGCCGCGATGCGTTGTCACACTGGACAGCTGTCACAAAGAGAAGAGCTCTTTTTTATTTTTTATTAATTAATGCTTAAACAGACAATACGAAAGGAACATAGTCAAGGGATCACATACAAATCCAAAATATAATGAACAAAAATGAACACATACACATTAATAATAAATTACACTGTAAAAATAATAGTAATAATAATAATAATAGTAATAATAATAATAATAATAAATTAAAAACCTTTTTGGAGGACATTACCAGAAAATAAAACGAGATAATAAATAAATAAATAAATAAATAAACAATCACATACAAAGACAGCATCTAAACTTCTTTAAATACCTCTGTATAATATTTCAGAAATCGTATGGATTTTTTTTATTCTTTATAAGATGAAGAGATTTTCGACGTATTTCGAAAACAACTTCAAATGCACCCTCCGTTTCCCAGGATAATTAAGTGTATATCTGATGGACACTTCACACCCCTCCATATCCCAGAATCACGTTAAGTTTTTTTTTTTTACACAAGACAACCACTATATAAATAAACCAATAGGCAATAGTCTTTCCCTGTTCTTGTAGTGCATAAATTAATGTATTAACCATTTTTCTCAAGAAGAGAAAGCAGTGAAAAAAATGGGTACATTGAAATTGTTTATGTTTTTCTAAAATGTCACACTGTCAGTGAAACAACCTAATTTCTGTAGTTTATTTTTGTGATGCAAGTTAAAAATTAAATGAATAAGTTGCATGTGTTATTCATTCTTGTAATGTCATTTATTTGTAAATGAGCCCGAGTACTTTCTGAACATTTTGTATTTTTGTTATGCACTTCCACATGTGTAAATGAAGTAATTATGAACGTCGTTGTCCATGTGTTCTGGGATCTTCAGGAGGTGAATCTCTTGGTGAATGTTCAGCAGCTCCTCAGTCTCTTGGAGGACAGAGCGGTGACAGAGGAACGAGGCACATGTCAAACTCTCTGGAGACCATCTGTGTGATGTACCACTGGCAGACAGAAGAGAAACACAAGGCTCTGGATTGTGGCACTTCTCTGAAGATCAGATCTGTCACAAAACCATTAAATAACCTGTCCAGCGCTGTGTAAATAAAAGAGAGGTAAATATGTTAATTGTTCATTTTTTTAATGCAGCTTACAAAACATTCCTCTATACGTTTTTTTTTTTTTTTTTTTTTTTTGTCCTGTAAAAATTGTTTTTAAACATTAAAACAAACAGTTCAATATATTACTGAAAGTACTTTTGAAAGCATTTATTGTCAGAATATGAACAAATATTTGCTGACTATATCAAAGGCTGCATGTGAAGGACTTGGACTGGTCAAACAGAGACAGTTCAGCTGTGAACACTGCCACTGAACACTGAAGTGTACTTTATTTTTATTATTCAGTTTTATTTTTACTAACCTGTCTACATGTGATCACCATAGTCAAGACAATAAACTTTATAAAATCACACCTTTGTAAGATATCATGTGAACTGCTATGTGTGTATTTTGTAGTTTGTAGACGTTTGTGTATAGTTAGTGTTTGTATATAATTACATATTTATTTTCATTATCTCTATATCTGTATTTATTTATTAATTAATGTATTTATTTTAGCTAGGTGTGTGTAGTGTTTTCATATAATTACATATTTACTCATGTATAATTTACGGAAGTTCTAAGCGGCCATGCATTATAATATTTTTTCTTCTTGTTTTCTCGTTATAACGACTTAATTTTCTCGTTATCTCGACATAACGAAGTTCGTTTTCTCGTTATAACGACTTCATTTTCTCGTTTTCTCGACATAACGAAGTTCGTTTTCTCGTTATAACGACTTCATTTTCTCTAAGAAGTTACAAAACTGCGCCAGCAGGTGGCACTATAGACCTGAATATAACTGATGGGGTGTTGTACACTATCCACTTTACTGTACGCAGACCTTCCTCGTGATCGCTATAATTTGTGCAGTCTTCATTACTGACATTTAATTAATTCATAATTGTTAAATGCTTGAATCAATATGAATATTTTGTGTATTAAGTTCCTGCTAGATGCATGAGTTTCACCAACGCGTTCTGTGTCATAAAATAACTGCTTATCAAAACCAAGGTTGACGTCACTGTATTCTGTTTATCTACAAAAGGACGGGATTTAACGATGTAGGCTGATGTGCTTCTTTTCCTTATTACTAATCTTTATTGTTAACCATATTGATGAGAAATGGGATGTAGCCTATATGTAAAATCCATAGGCTAATTTAATTCAGTTTTGTTCTATAATGTTGTAATCGTTTTTTTCTACACACACACACACACACACACACTACACGTACACATGGACGCTCTTTTCAAACAGAAGCTTGTAACACACATGATATCTGCTACATCATATAATGACTACTACAAATTACAAATTATATATAATTTTTTATTTCAAATAAAGGGAAAATGAAAAGTGAGTTTAATCCAAGCAGCTCTAATTTCACGGTGTTGCCATTTAAACATGTTAATTACAAAAACAAAACGTTTGTTGTACTGTCTCTGGAAAAATCAACAGTGATTGATCAGCCTTTATTTATATACAGTATTGTAGACGTTATTACCTAGGCGAAGGTAAATTTGCTGAAATATAGGCTACAGTAAGAGCGCCTGCATGGTTGTCCATCAGATGCCTGTCAAAGTTGAGTTCGTTACTATAGCAACAGTAAAACTGTCATGTCGTTATAACGAGAAAACGAACTTCGTTATGTCGAGATAACGAGAAAAATAAGTCGTTATAACGAGAAAACGAACTTCGTTATGTCGAGATAACGAGAAAATAAGTCGTTATAACGAGAAAACGACTTTCGTTATGTCGAGATAACGAGAAAATCAAGTCGTTATAACGAGAAAACAAAAAGGAAAAAAAATTATAATGCATGGCCGCTTAGAACTTCCGTAATAATTACATATTTACTCAGCTCATAGTTTTATAATCTGTATTTATCTGTATAGGATACAGTATGTCTGTATATCAAGGTCTGTAGTTTATATCTGTTATTAAATGTTATATAGCAATGAATTTGTCTTGTGGTCTTTAACCACTTTAGTTTTAATGAATTGTAAACCTTTCCCGTTTCATCCACGCTCCAAATGTCCTTTGCTTCAGAAAGGTGTATCAGGCAAGAACCGTCTGCAGGTTGTTGTAAAAGCAGTCACATGTGTTTTATTGAAGCTGGTGGAGCGGGACATGCTGGTGTCTTGAGGACGATGAACAGACGATGTATTGTTGTGTTCAAGGAAGGAGGTGAGCCAGTCCTTTCCCATCATCCTCCTGGCATCCCATCCATCTGGATATTTGTGGCCACTTCATATGCAAATTTGCACATCTAAAACATAACAAACTGGTTACAGGGAGATGGATTATGACATGATTAAGATAAAATAAGACTTCACTGATCCTGAACTGGGGATTTTTACATGTTGCAGCAGCTTCAGAGACAACTGGAAAATGAAACAATTTAAAAACGTTAATAACATTTTTTAATCAGGAGAGAAATGAAAAATATGTTTAAAGAATACACAAATCTCACATTATGATAAGCATTTAAAATAGTTTGAGTAAGAGCAGTGTGAGTGAGCTGCGTGTTGAGTGTTTTTGCTTTACTACACTGATCTTCTTAAGAGACAGGTTAAAATAAATATCAGCTGTCCTCACAATATAAGCCTGCAGTTTCCTCTCTTGGTCCACAGAGAAGACTTTAGACTGTGATCTGTATCCTGGTGGTCTAGTCTTCTCCTCCTGCAGTATCTGAGCAAAGTGACACGACAGCTGCCCTGAGACTGATGTTCCTGAAAGATATGTCCAGAAACACCTCTCATAAACATCTGGCTGAATCAGACCCCTGTCTGTCTTTCTGACCTTAACTCTTGGCATTTTCTGTTGGTATAATATGACATAAACATGTATTAATAAATAACACCAAAGTCACCACATTAGCACAAATGAATTCAGAGATAAACTTTAAGATGTGTTACAGCACTAAATAACATTTAGACCATCTTTACTGTAACACATGAAACTAAAAACACAATTTGCAATTAGAAAATGAGTTACTATCCTTGAAAACTGATTTCCGGACCTAACTGTCTGAAGCAATGATGAAATCAGGTGATATTTGGCTTGCGTGCTGAACTGCTGTCATAGCTTGGAATGCAAATGTAACCAGGTCTCTGAGAAAATCACTTTGTTACTTTCGTCCCGGTATCTTGAATAGCTGGTTACAGAGAGATGTATCTATTTTCAGGAGAATTCTGTTTACTGTGTTGAGACGTGCTGCGTTTGGTCTCGTACTCTATCACATACATTGTCAGTGTTGTGCGCTTGCTTAGACCTTTGTTGTGATAAACAGTAAAGTGTGTTCAAGCACCAGCCAAGAGAGTGTAAAGAAATACCCTTTGTGAGAAGCAATTAAATCAGTGGGAGTTAAAAGCAGATCGTAAGTGTATTTATTTCTTGTCTCATTAGTGTTTAGCGCAGTTGTCGTTGCTAGGAAACACTTGTTTGTTTACTGTGTTGAGACGTGCTGCGTTTAGTCTCGTACTCTATCGCATACATTGTCAGTGTTGTGCGCTTGCTTAGACCTTTGTTGTGATAAACAGTAAAGTGCGTTCAGCTGAATTCAATTTCCGTTTTATCGGGTTTAAAAAAGATTAGTATACCGCGGCAGCGGTCGCGGCAGCCCTCCAGTTAAGCCCTCCTCATGTGAAGACCATCGACTCTACCGTGCGACTCCACCGGGCAGGGACACCGGCAGGGAATATAAGTATTGTTTCGATTAATCTTTTTCCTTTTCCTTGTTTCATTTCTGTTTCAGTTGTTTTTTTGTTTATAACCAAATCTTACTATGTGTTTCCAGATCCCTACTATCATTACCACTCGTAAACCATGCAACACACAATGTAGACAGCGCAATCTTAACAACCTGCATACTTTACCTATGTCTGCTAATACACTGCTTTCTTTTGCTATTGGTCTCTGGGATTGACAGTCTGCTGTAAACAAAGCCGATTTCATTACTTCTATTATTAGTCATTCAAAGCTTAATCTCATGGCCCTAACAGAGACCTGGATCAAACCAGAGGACACTGCTACACCTGCAGCACTCTCCAATAATTTCTCATTTTCCCACTCCCCCTGTTTGACTGGAAGAGGTGGAGGTACTGGTCTGCTCATCTCTAATGATTGGAAATTTAATCCTTTACCATCTTTGGATATCAACAGCTCCTTTGAATCTCATTCAGTTACTGTTACCTACCCTTTTAAAATACATTTTTTAGTTGTCTATCGACCCCCAGGACCACTGGGTAACTTTTTGGATGAATTAGATGTGTTGCTCTCAACCTTTTCTGAGGATGGTACTCCCCTAGTTATGCTTGGAGATTTCAACATTCATCTAGATAAACCTCTGTTTGCCGATTTCCACACTCTGCTTGCCTCTTTTGATCTCAACCGAGTGTCAACTACTGGTACTCACAAATCAGGCAACCAACTGGACCTTATTTATACACGAAACTGCTCTACTGATCATGTTCTGGTTACTCCACTGCACATGTCGGATCACTTCCTCCTCACTCTTAACCTCAACATGATCCCTGACACATCACTTACCCCTCCACATGTCATCTTTCGACGTAACCTACGCACACTTTCACCCTCCCGGCTATCTGCAATGGTTTCATCTTCACTTCCTTCCCCTAAACTGTTTGCATCTTTGGATGCTAACAGTGCTACTGATACTTTCTGCTCCACTCTTACATCTTGTATAGACACTGTTTGCCCCTTATTTTCCAGGCCAGCCCGTAACACCCCTTCTGCCCCTTGGTTAGCTGATGTTCTACGCGAACACCGTTCTAAACTTAGAGCTTCTGAAAGGGTGTGGTGCAAGTCCAAAAATACTACTGATCTTATTGTGTATCAGTCACTCCTATCTTCTTTCTCTGCTAATGTCTCCTCTGCTAAAAGACATACTACCATAACAAAATGCTCTCGCATGCTTTTTAAAACATTTTCCTCACTTCTTTATCCCCCCCCCCCCCGCTTCATCTCTAATAGCTGACGACTTTGCAACGTTTTTCATTAATAAAATTAAACACATTAGTGCACAATTTTCCGCACCACAATCAGTCAAGCTCATATCACCAGCAAACTTGCACTCATTTACATCCTTCTCTTCACTCTCTGAGGCAGAAGTCTCAAAACTCATCCTTTCTAATCACCCTACAACTTGCCCGCTTGATCCTATTCCATCTCATCTCCTTCAAACCATTTCTCCTGAAGTTCTACCTGCACTCACTCACATCATCAACACTTCCCTCCACACTGGTGTTTTTCCCTCATCATTTAGACAGGCACGTATAACTCCACTACTTAAGAAACCCAACCTCAACCCATCTCTTTTAGAGAACTACAGACCAGTTTCCCTTCTTCCTTTTATTGCAAAAACACTTGAATGAGCTGTGTTCAAACAAGTCTCTACATTTCTCACACACAACAATCTCCTTGACAGCAACCAATCTGGCTTCAGAAGTGGACATTCAACTGAGACGGCCTTGCTCTCAGTTGTTGAAGCTCTAAGACTGGCAAGAGCAGAATCCAAATCTTCAGTACTTATCCTGCTTGATCTGTCCGCTGCTTTTGACACGGTTAATCACCAGATCCTCCTATCAACCCTACTGGCAAATGGCATCTCAGGAACCACACTTCAATGGTTTGAGTCTTACCTATCAGATAGGTCCTTCAAAGTATCTTGGAGAGGTGAGGTGTCCAAGTCTCAACATCTAACTACTGGGGTGCCTCAGGGCTCAGTTCTTGGACCACTTCTCTTCTCTGTTTCATTCTTCCTGGATGATGGACCATCACCTTCAACTCAACCTTGCCAAGACAGAACTGCTTGTGATTCCAGCAAACCCATCGTTCCATCACAATTTCACCATCAAGTTAGGCACATCAACCATAACTCCTTCAAAAATAGCTAGAAGCCTTGGAGTTATGATTGATGATCAGCTGACTTTCTCAGACCACATTGCTAAAACTGTCCGATCCTGCAGATTTGCTTTATTCAACATCAAGAAGATCAAGCCCTTTCTTTGGGAACATGCTGCACAACTCCTTGTTCAAGCTCTTGTTCTGTCCAGGCTGGACTATTGCAATGCTCTCTTGGCAGGTCTTCCAGCCAATTCTATCAAACCTTTACAATTAATTCAGAACGCGGCAGCAAGATTAATTTTTAATGACCCAAAAAGAATACACATCACACCTCTGTTTATCAATTTGCACTGGCTTCCAAAAGCTGCTCGTATAAAATTCAAGGCATTGATGTTTGCTTACAAAACTACCGCTGGCTCTGCACCCATTTACCTAAATTTGTTACTTCAGACTTATGTGCCCTCTAGAAGCTTGCGTTCTGCAAGTGAACGTCGCTTGATTGTGCCATCCCAAAGAAGCACAAAGTCACTTTTACAGACTTTTAAATTAAATGTTCCCTTCTGGTGGAATGAACTCCCCAACTCAATCCGAGCAGTTGAGTCCTTAGCCATCTTCAAGAATCGGCTTAAAACACATCTCCTCCATCTTTATTTGACCCTTTAACTTTAACACTCACTATTCTAATTCTATTCTTTAAAAAATCTAACTACCTTTCTAATCTTTTTGTATTCTATTTTCTTTTTCATTTATTATGCAATTGTATATGTATGTGTGTGTGTGTGTATGTGTAAAGACCTCTAACTAGCTTGCTCTATTCTTTTATTTTTTATTTTTTATTCTATCTGTTTTCTTTTTATTTATTATATTATTTAAAATCCCATGCTACGTGTACTGTGTTAACCTGACTGAGACTTGTTATAGCACTTATATATCATTGCTCTTTTTGTTGTTTTTGATTGCTTCCACTGTCTTCATCTGTAAGTCGCTTTGGATAAAAGCGTCTGCTAAATGAATAAATGTAAATGTAAATGTATATAACATAATAATAGAATTAATGCCTATATAACATAATAATAGAATTAACACCTATATAACATAATACTAGAATTAACGCCTATATAACATAATTATATAATAACAAATATATTCTACACAGAAACAAATCCCTGTTTTATGAGGACTGGATAAATATAAATATTTGATGGATTTAATGTATGTTAAATTACAATTCATTTATTTAAAACACTGATTTGTCTGTTATCCAAAGTAATTCTTCTCAAGCCGACAAACGTCCTGGCACCATCTTGTAAATTTTAAGAGCAAACTTACAGTATTACCTTTGTAGTATGCCTCTATTCACTAGTTGATTATTAGCATGCATATTACTAGATTATTTACTGTTTATTAGTACTTAAAGCACATATTAAGGTTTTATTCTGCATGGCCATATTCTACATCCCTTAACCCTAATCTATACCAAAACATAACTACAACAAACAACTACTCTTCGAAAACATATCGCAGCACTTTGTAATAAATTCTGTATTGTACAGGTAGCCAGTGTGAGATGAGAAGCACAGAAGTAATGTGCTCTCTCTTATTATATAATGCATTACAATAATCCAAACACAATAACACAAAACATGCACAACTTTCTCCATGTCCTCAAAAGAGATGATCAACTTTACAACAGCATTCATTTGCCAATCAAACCTGAGCTCAAACCATGTAAAATATGATTAGAAACCCTCAAAAGAGCCGACTGTACTATGACTGAAATCTTCTTCAATATCTCCCATGTGTACGTGTTCATATTAATGCTATATTATTTAATTTGTTTCACCTGTGTGTATTAGAAATCATAACTCAATATAATACGCTTTACATTTAAAACATTGCAATTTTAAGTTGCTTAGATTTACTATTGCGTATAAACATACTGAATTCATAAAAGCTTTTGGTTTGAAGTGTTTTCATTTATGAATTACTGTTAAAAATATAACTACAGCATATAACTATATCATACAGCAGTAAATCTTATTCTATTTAAAATCAGCGAAGTATTTTCTCAAGAAGTGAATTCACTGACAAATCTGCAGCAGATTTATCTGATTTACAGGATAATATCCAATATTTTCTAAATCATTTCTGAAAGTTGTTCTCTTTCAACTGTACATTTGGTTATTGGCATTCTACTTTATTACACAGAACTTAATTTCTGAACTCATCTGATTTGTTTTCTTTGTATGAATGTATTACTTGGATTGTTTCCGACTTGATGTCAAAAGCACCTTTAGAAATATATTAACTGAGGAAACTGCTGACTTATTTTACCTGCTATACGTGTAATGGGAACATTTCTGTTATTATGCATTAGCTATTCATGTTAAGTTAGGCTATATTTAAGATAGAGAAACTGCTTATGTAGCTTCAATAATACTTAAAACAGACAAGTAAACTTTTCAAACAAACTAAATATAAAGTAAAATAGAATAACAATGTGAAAACATGAGATAAGTTTCACACATTGTAGATTTGCTTTATATCTTTTGACACATTTAAGTGCTGCTCTTGACAATCACATTTAAACATCTGAATCATTATGAATGAGTTTAATAGAAATATTATTAAACTGAAGAGCCAGACAGACTCATCTGAGCTTCTTCCTCCTCTGTTCCAGCTTTACATTAAACACAATGATCATCTGCTTGAATACTAAACAACATTAATCATTCAATATCATGTTTCTAACACACATGCTGCATTATTTGATTGTAAAGTCTGAGTCTCTTCACCTGTATGGATCACATTTACACATTTATCACACATTTATTTCTCCTCATAGACACAGTAGTGAAGCTCTTCTGTGGATCTTCAGCTGTACCTATACTCTAAGATTGAACAGAAGAGAAGATAATCAGAGTTCAGTGGAATAAAGTACCAATTAGTTACTATATTTCAATCACAGTAAAAAAGTTACATTAAAATCCTGTAATCAAAGTTGTTGCTAACTGACCTAAACTGATCTAAATTATGTCTAATAAATGTGAAGAGTAAACAGAACAGAGTACCAATTAGTTACTATACTTAAGTCACATTTTAATAAATTACAAGGAACAAACACAAATGTGATTCTGTCTTAAAACACAAATCTTTCAGTTAAATGTGTCACTAGTTAAAGCTGTTTGTCTCTAGTTTAAACATGTTTGTATTGGTCTCAGTAAATAAGTAGAATTCTCTTTGGTGACATAAGCTAAGCTGAAACTGAAATTGCACAAGGCCTGGATCGTCGCGGATTAATACAGTCAGTCCAGATTCTGGGAAATGGTGACAACATTCTATATTGATAAGGGTACAAAGTCTATCTCTTGAATTAAATTCTGAAAAGGATGTCTGACACTGCGCAAAAGCAGATGGATTGCAACTGGAGTTCTGGCGCTGCTACGGATGATCAGATGAAGTGTGACTGCACCCCGGGGGAAGCGTGTCATGTAACAGACTACATAGACAATATGTTTAAACAGCGTTACCGAGAACAAATGATCAAACTGATGCATGCGGTCATAGAGAATCCAAATCATGATTGTACCGGGAATACCGAGTGTGTAAAAAATCTTAAGCATGAAATGAATGTTGTAAGAAGCCTGAAAAATAATCCATGGCCTGATTTGACTAGTATGTTTATTACCAGTAAAGAATCAGTCTGTGTAACGACTAGAAAAATTCTGGATGTGGTGTCTGAATGTGACGATGAGATGGACATTAACGAGGTTCTCTGTCTGTGTACATGTGTACAACAGATTTATGTACATTGTTGGTTTCAAAAAATTATGGTTCCATGACATGTGAGATTGTTCAAACTTACGTCAACTACATAATAGAACAAAACATGCTGGCCTGCAGAGATTTTCTTTTCTGGCTAGACCACCTGTAATGTCATTATTACTGTTTGTTAGTAATGTCAATTTGACCATTTTCTTCACTACTTCAATGTATGAATGTATATTCAAAAATGTATTGTTGAAATAAAATGTTGAATCACATTTTAATCTTTCGTGGTTTATAAAACAATGGGTCTGAGCTCAGGAAAAATTTGTTAATGTTATATTTAAAAGAAGCAGTCTCGATTCAGAGTGTTACATGGATATTTCAAGAAAAAAATATTTGTACAGATCCTCTATATTCACACACACATTACCCAAAACTGTGTTAAATACTTAATTTAATCAAGCAAATTTAAAGAATTCTGACGTATATAAACACAGTAAAGCAGAGAACACAAAGAGCTCGCTAACATTACAGCAGCACTGTTTGCAAAACAAAAAAACAGACACTCACACACACACACAATACTTTTGACAATCATACATGACAATAAAATACGAATTGTGATGTTAAAAATGAAACCATGGTTCAGAACAACACGCACAAATCATGGAAAGATAAAAAGAAAACATTTTAATTCGGCTACAACTAAGGCTCAAGCTCAGTTTTGTTTGGTCTGGTTTCAGAGTTGGACTACTACAGTGAAAAACTTTTTATACAGTACATGTCTTCACAATGGAGTAATGTAGTGTTAAACATGTGGAGCAGTAACAAACACTATTCAACAAACTAGAACCCCAAAACTCTAATGTAACTGTGAGCTAGTTTCACATCATGTAGATTATCTCAGTAATGAAATCTCGGCTCACTTGCATTTTCTGGCTAACAGCTGAAATGTGGACTGATGCTAACCCTATTTTTCAGGCCTCAAGGTTTGGTGAAATATATGTTATTAAATTTAAAAAACGATGAACTATATCAGATGTTCTTAAAAATGTAAACATCGGACATGACAACTTTGTAAACACGTGATAACTAATATTTTAAACTAGATAAATGTTTAGATATTTTGTGAAAACAATAAAGATATACTACAACATATCAGGGGCCCATACTGTCGAAGACCGTAATTTCACACTGTGTCGTTTTAAAAGTAAAAGTAGATCAATTATAAAGACGGTCATGACAACACGCAGTTCCAGTTGTATGTGTTTCCCGAATCAAACCTTTTGGTCTGATGAAAACCTAAAACATCTAAAACGTGTTGATGCAGACCATCTAAAATGGACCAAAACATGCCCCTTTCTACATGTCATCTCTGGTTTATTTACCAGTGTGATGTTTAGAGAAACAGAGAAAGGAAATAGTTCCTTTGGCATCCTTAGACTTTTAATGTCTAACGTTAAGTGTAATAGACGGGTTTGTATTAAGTGTAATAGTCAGAACAGAAAATGGCAGGACTCATTTTCAAGTTGAGGTAGTGGCTATTATGTGTCTTTGTGACACTGGTAGACCAGAAAAAGCTCTAAAGTGCATCACAATCTCAGTTTAAACACTCTCTTGACAATCATTTAATCATCTTGTACTCTATTTTGTTCATGTTTTTGCCTGTTTGACCAAACTCTGAGAATAGTCTTTATCTAAAACACAATGAAAAAGATACACGGGTGGTGGGTCAGATCAACATTAAAAGGTTTCACAATAGTTTAGAAGAGAGGATTTCACTATTAGGTATTTGTTATTCTGATACATATTTCTGTTGTTCAAACATATTTCCTGTATAAAAGAGTATGTCTTTAACCTATTCAAGGGTGTTTAGTGCAATCTGTAATCACATTACAACAAGGTGACATAGTCTCTCTAGCAAAACCACCAAAAGTGGAAAAATCTCAGGACACGGTAGATGCTAATGCTTATGACCGTGTACACATAGGCCTACTCTTTAATGTCAAGCGGAAATTTCGAAACAAACGAGTACGACAAATAAAAACGTGAACATCGTCATCAGCTTTATGAACAAGAGCTCTAGATGTAGGGGAAATATTTTTATGCTGTAGTTGTTCGTAAATTCCTATGAACAGGCACTGTATGTTTGACCACAATCAGAGAAAACTCTTCATCAGAAAACTACAAAAAAACATGTAAACAGATCAGTCAACTATCTCTGGTAAAAATAAATAAAATAAAATTATATATATTGACAAGTCACACATTGACAATTTTTGTCTCATGTGCTCATTACAGCTAAAATCCTGTTTTGCCAAATGGCGTACACGCTTTTTGCATTTCATAATTCAGTGATTTTTTTAGTCAGTTTTGCTCGTATGCAAAAGTTATGTTCGAATTTTTCTATAACAATTACAAAAGTGAGAACATCGTAGTTCTCAAATGTGTATTACAACAAAAGCCAATCTAACAAATCTGGCAGAAGTGGGGAAACAAAGATGTTTAGCACATACACACATTGTAGATGCTTACGTACACCAGAGATGTTGCTTTATTTGAATCAAAGAAGATGTCCGTAGGAACTGATAACATTCTTTAATGTTGTTGTGTTTTGTCAAAATAATAAAAAAGTTTCGGTCAAATGTTTAATAATTTTTCTTAAATGAATAGGATGTGCTCACCCTGCTCTCTTTCCCACGCAGGAGTTAGCATGAACATGGTTTCACCTGCTATCTGAACAAGGTGACTTAATATAGTGGATTAATAAAAATACCATTTACAAATCAACATAAAACAATGTTAACAATTGTATTCAGAATTTTATATGCATTGTAAACATTTGCTTTCTTGCTATACTCTCTTTCTTAGTGATTTGGTCGCTTGAATACGCAAAAGGTTATCAAATTTATCTACACAAGAGTGTGGAAACTTTAACACGCTCAAACTTAAACGAGTGTGCAGCTTTCAGTGGAACCGTTTGGTTTGTTTAGGTTGTAATAGTTTTAAGTGTAAAACAGCTAGACTTCATTTTTGTGCTGATGCTTCATGTGATCACACTTTTTGCACAAAGTTGCACTAAAAGAAATATCTCGAAGAGAAAAACTGTAACTTAATTTCTTAATTTTCATATATTCCTATTGCGATGACACCGCACAAAGATCACCTAAAAACATACAGTCCTACAAACAAATTGTGAACGGTTATCCAAAATCTTGATATGGCTAAATCTCGGGGTGTAAGAAAAATTTCATTTACAAAACATGGGTGATTCTTAGATGTGAAACACCCTTGACATAATCTGTTGGCGTGCAAAAACAGCTATTTACACAAATAGTAAGAGAACTGTATATTGTGTCACCTGCATAGAAAATTCATTACCAGTTATCAGGGTCAAAAGGAAATGATGATAGTTGAACCATCCTTAGCTTGTACATTTCTTTCATTTTGAAAATCACAGCTGCTGGTGCTAAATTTTTTTTAGTAAACCATTTAACATTACATGATGCCTACAAAATAGTCAAATAGTCAAAGTGTATGTTTTCTGTTCTAGGTAAGAACATTTACACCAAGTGTTATAGGATGGGTAAATAATTAGAAAATAGTATTTCTGTCGAATGAGAAAAGTTCAGTCATGCATTTAAGATGTAGAAATGATGTGTTTGTCAAACACATCCAAAGAGTTTTCTACTCGTGTGAAAAAAGCACTCGTGCATAAATGATCTAAAGAAACATTGCTCGTCATTAGGTTATTTAAATATTTTTTAAGACAATAGACAGTGTGCCTTGCTTTAGTGACACACAATGTGTAATCTTTTAAACATGTTTAAAATTGTAGGTGTAATTATTTTACTTAGTTTAAGTAAAATGTATATTTATTCATTTACAGCAGTGTTAATTTCGTTGACGGAGACTATGACGAAAAATATTCGTCAACTAACCTTATTCACAGACGAAAACTAAATAAAAAGTCAGATATGATGACGAAGAACGTGACGAAATATAACTGACACTTTAGTCAACGAATAAAAATGAGACGAAAATATATGGGAGGGACGAATGGAGAAGAGATCCAATCAGAGCGAATCTTTGAGGGTAGGTTGATCTATGCAGAAGCAGCCGAGACATTTTAAAAAGCCGCAGCAAATGCAAGCGCAACAGCTAAACAAACGCAGCAGCAGTTACACAGAAAAGAGAACAAAGATGAGTTTGCAGAAATTCGCACAGTTTCGAGGGCGTTTTCATAACAGTTAAGTTGTTTACACAGGGAACTACACTGCGAACAAAATGAAATGCCATTGCGACCCAAATTTTTATGGGGTCGTAAATGTATCACTGATTATTTTTGTACCTACTTATGTGTAATGCTATGTTTTAATATGAGCATTTTAAGTATTTTAAGAATACGTTTTATAACGTGCTCAAGCATTCAACACATCAAATTGGCTTCAGCCCCGCGATGCGGGAAAGCTGAACTGAGCAGCTGGTGACTCGCGCTGTGTTCGGTGCGAGAGAGAGCCGCGTCTCACGGACAGCAACACTGAACCGAGCTCTCCTTCAGGACGTTTGCATCCTCCTGCACATGAACGAACAAATACAAATCGCAGTTTAAATAAACAGAAGAAAAAGAGCGAAAAGTGAAAGAGCTCAATTCAGCAGCGTGGTGTTCTGGTGTTCAGGGAGCAAGCAGAGACTCAAAGTCTTCTTGCTTTTGTACCGACAACAAATACATACTAAATATGTCGAAATACCCATCTTGGAAAGTGTGTTCGAAAAAGTCTGTGGTTATGTCTTAAGTGAAAGTAAAGAGTTGAGAAAGAAATCGGATGCGTATCTTTATAATGGATGCATTTGTCTCTTAAAGTGACCGCGCCTTATTTACTAGCTCTGCTGTCACTGTCTTTAATGTATGAAAATGAAAGTAAATCAATCACTGCTCTTGATTGAATTACCTTGTAGTACAAGAATTTATCCAAAGTCAATCCAAAAATCAGATAGAATTGATTATAATGTTTTACTAGTGACTAAAAAATACTAAAAAAAAAAATTATTAGGGACCTGACCATGTTTTGCTTAAGTGTTTCTTTCTTAATTGCTAATGCAACCTTTTCACACCACAGACTGAACCAAATAAAGCATTGCATCCGACATTATCAAGATGAATTTGTTGTTCTGACACAGTTTAACCCTGAGTTATTGTCATATTTTATTACCAATTTCTAAACTACAGCAGATAAACTGTAATAATGTAAGAAATGTTGAAGGTGTCTGAATACATTTTGGTTTGATTGTGTATTTTATTTTACAGTGAAGACTATGCTGCTATTGTGCTATTTGCTATTTTAAATGAACAAAAACAAACTTAAAAAAATTTAAACATTGTGTAAATAGCACAAATAAATAAATAAATAGAATGAACATACAAAACAAATTAAACCCTTTTAAACAGGGCCCACTGTACAACTTCCACCGGGGCCCCTCTAACCCCAGCTACAAGACGGAGCAATGCACTGTGTGTACTGTAAGAAATAGAACAAGGCATGTGGTTTAAAAGTAAAAAGCACATCTGTATGCAGTTTCATTATTGTTAATTGTTATCCAGTAATTACTATACTATAAATAATTTGTGCGACCAAATCATGTTTTGCGCCATTAACTGAAAAAGTTAGTAGCGCAAGTGCCACCAATGGAAAAAGTTAGTGTAGTTCCCTGTTACATTATATTTAGTTGTGGTTGCACAGTCTTAGTTACACAGCTTTGGGTGATTTCAGTTGACTTTTTTCATTAGCAACACGCTAACGTTTTGCCGTGCACCTGGTCCAAGGGCAATGACAGAACAGAAATGTCAGAGCTAACGTTAGGTCTAGGACGAAAACTATTTTATTGTTTTTGAGAATTGCACTTTATTTTTCTTAATGTTTTTGTTTTTGCATCATTCAGGAAGAATGCATATCTTTTTCAGAGAGCATGTATATTTTTCATGGAGAGGAGGCCTTATGTTTATTTTATAAATACCATTCCATAACAGACTGATGGAAACATTTAGTCAAGTCAACTAAGTCGACTTTGTTCTACTAAAAAAAAAATAGACTAAGACTAAAAGACTTAAGACTAGACTAAGACTAAAAGATTTCAGATGACTAAAATGTGACTAAAACTAAATGGTGTGTTATTCAAAAGACTAAGACTAAATCCGAATTTGCTGTCAAAATTAACACTGATTTACAGTACACATACTATCTACAGATTAGATTATTAAATGAAAAAATGTCTTACATAACACAAAGTAAAAACAACAAATACGATTTTGCTCATAATTAAAATTTAGTTAACTCAGTTTTACTGTGTGTGTGTGGTTCAGGTATACCCCATGTTATGGGGAACAATGATGGCAATATCCAAAATCCTTGGGGATTGTTTTTGTCCCTGTGAGGAAACAAGTGTATAAATCATACAGAATGAAGTGTTTTTGAAAATCTTAAAATGAACGAAATTTTCTGTAAGGGGGTAGGTTTAAGTGAAAGGTTGGTGTATGGTGATGCAAAATACAGTTTGTACAGTATTTAAAACCATTACGTCTACGGGATGTCCCATAGAACATGGAAAACCAGTGTGTGTGTGTGTGTGTGTGTGTGTGTGTGTGTGTTTAAAGTCGGTTTTAAAATTAACGTGAGATTTCAACTCCTTTTACACATCACATATTATGGATAGTATTTTCTTAACATTAATGAATGGCTGTTTGATTTTATTAATTTCAGATAACATTAAATTGTTTATCTCTTCAGTGGCTTGGTTAGTTGCTGATTTAAATAATTGTCTCTCTCACTCTCTTTCTCTCTCTTTGACTTGTCATAGAAGTCATAAAACCTAGTGTCCTACATAAAAGACAACATTGATGTTTCTAAGATGTTAAGTCGGTACTTCCTTTTTTCCTGTTGCATTTCCTATAATAAAAATAAAATTCTCACCTGGAAAGACTCCAGACATCCTCCTCCTTTTCAAATGTGGTTGTAGACGGGGAGCATGTGGCCTGTAGGTGTCTATGTATCAACATATACCATATAGATCAAACAAACATTGATCCTGTCAAGGCGTCAATACAGTCACTTTTACTCAGCCATTTTTCCAGGAAGAACCCAAACACCTCCGGACTGGAAGGAACAGGTCAGGAAGGAACTTCACAGAAACCCCCACAGCTCTGGTTACAGATACAACCATCATATATCCAGTAATAAACACAACACAAGTCAAATCTGAGACATGTTTGATCTTTTGATTTACACACACCTCTGTCATGTCAATCAAGGGTGACAGGACCCAGTGACATGACAACCGCTTTGACAGACAGGCCATATAGCCATAAATCAATCCAAACTGACCATGTACACTTCTGACTACCTGTCAGTCTACGCTGACTGTACGTACATAAATCAGACCATAAATCAGGGTCATAAATCATCAAGATTGGAGATAAAGTGTATGATAGGACTACTCACAGGGCATGTCTTTATAAATGGAGAACTGAATCATTGACTCAAATGATTCAAAATTCACAAACACGAATCCTTCAGTAACGAAACACTGCTGTGTGTTGCTCAGAGAAGCGTTTGGAAGCGTTTTCATTAACCAAATGGAGCAAAAACTGTCAACTTTGACAATATATCAAATATTTAACTATAATGTATATGAACTATTATTATAAACTCTGTCTCTGCAGATTTATCTTCTTCCTGATGATTTGATGCTCGTACTTGTGAGCTAAAAAAAAAAATAATAATCAATAAGTCCATTATCTATTATTATTCATCTTCTCTTTCATTAATATACAGCAGATAAATATATAAGAAAAAAAACCACAATTAAAGATGCCAAATATAAGCAATGTAAGAATTTAAAAAGTGAAAGAATAAACATATTATCATTTTACAAATTTACAAGGTACAAATAAAGCACCAATGAATGGAGTTGAACTGAATGTGTTTTAGTTTTGTGTTTTATATGAAACATGGTTTATCACAGACTAATGAATAAATGCTGTTGTGATAGTTTCATCTTGTAATGTCACAATAACTGATAACCGTGTTGTTTTCTGATCTTGACAGCAATAAAATGATCTTAATGTGTCAATGAACAGATCTGAAGTCATCAGTGTAATGAAAGAGGTGAAAACAGGATCTATTATCATGAAATAAAGAGGATTTTGATCAGCTGATAATATTGATGAGTCTCAGACTATAAACACTCATTAAACAAGACATTCAGGATCAGCAGCAGATCAGCTCACTTTATTCTGACTGTTTGCTGAGAGAAACACATCTTTATCAAACATTGTGATTTGTCCTTATCAATCTGAACACATTTATAATGGTATTAGCGCATTCATAACATCAGAGTATTTCCACATCTTACAGATTTCTATGTAAAGAGTTTGCTCGAAACAAAAGGTGTAAAGAGGATTTTACAATTGCGTGAAAATAGTGAACTACTCACCTCAGAAAACCGCCAAACTGAAGCGCGCGCGAGTGCTTACGTCATCGGATCTGCTTTCTCTTCTTCTGTGTTTATTGGCGGATTGCAGCCTAACTGTTGCATTACCGCCACCAACTGGAATAAAGTATGGATCAGGATTTTTCTTCTAGGAAAGCTTCTTCTTCTTTTGATTTGATTGGTGGCTGATTTTAAAGGTGCATAAATGCCACACACGAGACTGGAGTGTGGAGCAGTATCTGACAAACTACAACATTTAGAAATTAATTATATTCTTTCCATCAATCCTGTATTTTTTAGGTAAATCATGAGATGTTTGAACCAGGGCTCTGAACCGGTTCAAGGAACGAAAACGAAGACCGGAAACGAACGAAATTTTGACAGGAATAGAACCAGAAACAGAAACGAAATGAATTTTTTTAGTTCCGAACAGAATCGTGACTCTGAAGCCAGCGAGTGAAATGTCCGCTCAGCTGTGAACTCAGTCAAGTCTCAATGGCAATGCACCGCCTTCAGGGCCGGATTAAGACCAAATTGGGCCTGATGACGCAGCGCAAAAAGGGCCTATTTTTTCTAGGCGTTGGTGAATGTGCATTCGACACTCAAGTAGAGACCTGCATTCCCGCGAGAGTAACGCGTGACCCAGCACAACCGAGTGCATCGCGGGACAATATTTGATTGGTGAATGCGGACGCAGGCGGCAAGATATTAGGCTTGTTTGAGATGCGCCTCTCCTCGCCTGTAATGTAAGCGAGAGTAGGCGGCTGCAGTGAGGGGAGGAGTTAAAAAAGTGCAGGCAAGCCGGACAGATCTCTCTTCTCGTAGTGGATCTGACACCTGTGAGATCAAAGATGGCTATCGCGGGATTCACGCTTGTGCAAAGTGTTGCTAATAAACTGGATGTAATTCAAGTTCTGTTGCTTTTATATGAAAATAAATAAAATGAACAAGATACCCATTTAATTACATACCAAAGACGTGTTTATCATTTTTTTTTTCTTTAATACAGACATATGTGTTTTTATTTATTAATTTTTTTTAAATAAAAATTAAATTACATAACCCAAAGAGATTGCACTGTCAGATAGTTTGGAAATATTCACACATAACATAAACACACAAAACATGATATTAGAGTTTTAAAATCAAACATTTTAAGAGAGAACATTACATCACAGTTGTTTAAACCAATGAGCATTAAGCTGTGTCGTCAGCAAGTCGTTTCCCATCGTGCTTTTGATCAGCGCAGTCGGTGGAGAGCAACTGCGCCCGACTGCAGAATCCGACACGTGCGCCTTGGCTCGCGAGAGATTTTTGACATATGTCAGCAAGCATGACATCAGAGCAAGGCGGACGTCACTCGGACACATTTCTAACCGGCATGCATCTCGCACTGATCACTGGTGATCGGTTCTGCGCAGAATTTGCTCGTCTCAAGCAAGCCTATTATTGTGTGCGGGTTGCGGGAAAATAAAGTACTTTGCGGGACTCCCGCAAAGTGGAAATATCTAGCAAAATAAAATTGCTAAAAACAGGTAAACCTTTATTTATAGTAGACTAAAATAAAATAAAATTGATTTTGCGGAATGGGAAGGTGCTGATGAAACCATGGACAGCGACGTGTAATCCAGTGGTGGAAAAGGCGATATCAAGAGTTTCCGAGATTAAGCAAAGTAACACGCCATGTAGGTTACTTTGCATTCCAGCTGCCAGCGCACCATTGGAGAGGGCTTTCAGTAATTGCGGTCGCATAAGTGCGCAGAGACGGATTAATCTGAAGCCCTCATCAATGAACGACATGCTATTCCTGCACGGACTACATTAGTCGTAGTCTACAATATTTTGTTATTCCTTTTATTTTTAATTATTTATTTTGCTAAATATTTAAAATTTGTCTATTTTGTTATTGAGGAAAAATTATTTTTTTTGTTTGTTTAATGTTTGAAGAAAAGAAGGCATTCTTAAGCAGTATAGGCTAATTTTCCTTTGAACATGAAATAAATCCAGGTGTATTATTATTATATAATTCATTAGGCTATACTATAGCCTAATAGGTATATTTTTTTATTTACATTTCTTACTTTTTTACTGTATTTCTATGTTCTAAGTTCCACGTTCGTTGTTTTCATCCATTTAATTAAACGCAAATAAAACGAAACATTTGTTTCTTTTTTAAATTTATATTCAACAGGGGAGCAATTGAAAAAATAACAGAGTAGCAGGCAGAATATGCTGTAGCTGAGGGGCTAAGGACTGTAAGGTGCTAGCTGTGGCTAATGAGTTGAAGCTGGGCCGGGTGTGTCGGTAAGAATACAGCAGAACATGAAACATAATTCACAGCTTACATGTATAATAATTATACATAATTACACTGTACTGGATGAAACTCAAATACACATTAGCATCCATCTTGTGTCATAACTCTTTCCACATCGCTATCTAAGCAAACAACAATCAACTAAGCCTGAGTAACAGTGCAATTTGTAGTACTCACTTTCTCTCTGGACGCACACAACTTTAAACACTCATAAAGAACATAACGAATATCAAAACTGCATTTAGTCAGGGAATTTCACGGCTCGCTCTCTCTGAAGATGACGCTAATAAAAGACTGGATTGCGGTGTGCGCGCGCGCGCGCCCTGAAGCATCCCACCGTATGAGCTGCGCTCTGTCAAAATAAGAGTCCCCGCAACCGGGACGAGAGCGCTCTTATCCATCCGCGTCGTAAATCAGTGTCATTAGTGAGACTTTCACACATATGCAATGCATTTAAATAAAAAAAACAACGTATACTTTACCCGCGGGATTTTGCAGGCGGTAGCGGGACGAACTTGATCGTTCGCGGGCGGGAGAAAATAACATATTTTATTTTATTTATAAAAAATCCGTCCCGCGCGGTCTCTACACTCAAGCCAGCATGCTTAGCTTTTTCCTGCCCAACCGAGGACCGCAGCTCTCCTTTGATTATATCCCAACTTATTCCCAACAGAAGCTCCGCTCGCCAGAGTCATTGGACATCATCATGCACAGATAGATGCGCTAACCAATTTCGACATATGGAAACGTCTGAGAAAGATTTAACGATGACAAAAGCTCTTATAAGCTCTGCTGAGTCACCGGTTTCTGAGTGCAGCAAACTCAGACCAGCTGATTTTGACCGATTAATAATCAGTTAAACGGTTTAAAAAGTCATTTATTTATTTTCAGTAAATTATCAAAATATTTAAAAAGGTTTTCCTGCATGGTTTATATATATATATATATATATATATATATATATATATATATATATATATATATATATATATATAAACTTGTATATAAGTTTTTCAGAGAAAAAAAATTATTTCATTTTGAAATAGACATAATGCAGACACAAAATGTTTACAAACATTAGGCTATTTATTATAATAATTTGTTATTCAAATACATGGCGAATATGGAAACTTTGTTTTTGTGTCGAATGAGAAACCCAACGTTGGTTTCAGTTTCCTTTTAGTCTAAATTAATTAGTTTTGGTTTGTCGTTAATATTGCTATAGCTTCTTATATTTGTACTTCTTGTTCTTTTCTAAATGTAATTATCAATGAAGATTCGGGAGGAGCGCGTCAGATACTTAGCCTAATCATCACAGGTGGACCACAATCAAGTAATCAATCCCATAGTATAAATATCGCTGACTTACCTCTATCCATTGACGGTTTATCAGCATCCCTCCTCCACCCCATCTCCTCACATCAAGTTCACTTTATAATATACGGGGAAGGGGGGGTACTCTAGGTTCGGGCCCTTCCCGAGCTCGGAGCCCTTCCCCGGACAGCACGCCAAATATGCATACCATACCTCAGCTAATTATATGTAAGCGTGAACTAGTGAAATACTGTTAATTGAAATTATTTTGTTGTGGAGTGAGGGGAACTAAAATAGCCTAGCGGAGCTTCACAAATTTCCCAGAAGCTGAATAGTTTTCATTTGCTATTAACCTCAAAATAATTATTGAATGAAATTTGGAATCCAACTGTCGGACGCATATACAGCGTTACTTATTATACATTTACTATTATTCTATATTCTTTATATTAAATAACATTTTAGCATCCAGATACATCGGGAACATGGAAACATTTGGATTTGTGCCGAATGAGAGAGGTAGGCGTCAGCTTCAGCTTACATTAATTTGTTTTTGGATTGAGGTTTTTATAGCCTCAACTTTAGAGGATTTGATTTGAAGAGAAACTAATAACTGTTTTTATAATGTTTTTAAACATTTTGCTTTAGACTACAGGCATTTTAGCCTTCATTATTTCGGAAAGTAATAGGGCTAATAAAATGTGAGCCACGACTTAATATATATTTTTTTTTTTTTACTCTCAAAACGCAATCTTATACAAGTGTTTTTTTTTTTTTTTTTTTTTTTTTTTTTTTTAGTAGGCCTAGCTTACATTTGGACAAAATCTGGTGCAAGCTGTAAACTGTAAGTGTTAGATCTCTATTTTTTTTCTTTTTTTGAGTAAGGAAAACGCTATACTTTATTATTATTATTAAATTATTATTATTAGGCAAATTATTGGCAAATAATATTGTTTTAAAAAAAATAACGTTATTAACCGGTATTTCTTCCTCCCGAACCAGTTTCGGAACGGTAATAATATCAGAGGAACACAGAACAGAACCTTAAAATATCGATTCTGCTCGGAGTGAACCGATTGAATTTTTTATTTTTATTTTTTTTCGTTTTCAAGCCCTGGTTTGAACACAAGTACTTCCTTCTAAAAGCTTCTGAACATTATCATTTACAATGTCTGTCTTTATCATTTGAATCATTTCCCTTCTTTCCTCCTCATATTTCCTCCACTTCAATAACACACGTAACACTGACTCCGTTTCCTCACAGTTTTCACACAAACCTGTTGATGTTTGTCTGTTTTGAACAGTGTCTGATTCAGTCCAGTGTGTCCTATTCTAAGAGTGAACAAAACCCAAAACCTTTTATATAATTATAAATGATTATAAAAATAAATTTTATACACCATCATTTTCGTTTCTATAAAAAAACCTTTTGGCCGTGCGCAAACAAACTGAAGAACTAAACTGTTAGTAATGCAGGACTGTAAAAAGCCATTTATCAGGTGATTATGTATCATTACTGCTAGATAAAATATAGAAAATGTTAAAGTCAACTGTTAAAGAATGCAATAAATGTACCATGAATCAGTGAATTGGAGTTCAGTTTGGGTTTATTATTAGCAGTAGTTTTATAGTAGTATTATCTGTATGAGTTCAGTAATCAAGGTAATCATTCACACACACACGCACACATGCACACACACACACACACACTATGAAGTTGCCTAATCACTGGTCGGTAGCACTATTCTTTCTGGCTGTCAGATTTGTCCCTGGTTTTCTTTCTGGCTGTCAGGTTTCTCCCTGGTTTTCTTTCTGGTTGAAATCATCATCTCAGTCCCAGTCTCTTCTCCATCGACAGCATGAACAATGCATTCAGCCTCTCCTGGGTCCTGCTGTTTCTCAGAGAAGTCTTCATTCTTTTCAAGCTTGAGAAGCAGCTCTCAGATCACTTCTGCTGTGGTCATGGGTGTGCTGATGAGGATCTTGTTCAAGATTGTTCTCCATAAACAGCTGGAGAAGGTCCACAGCAGCACGAGAGCTTCTGAACTCTTCCTTGCAGTAGATGAGACTAAGCTCTGTCTTCAGCTTACTCTCACTGAGCTCTGGATAGACCTTCAAAGTCCTGCTCAGTGCATCTTCAGGAAACACCATTGTGTCCTGTTCAAACCTGTCTGCTTGAAGCACAGTGACACTAACAAGGTGTTTGTGAAGGAGAACTGGTCCATGGTGTGTGAGAGTATGGTATCACAGACCTAGAGACTGAAGGAGGAAAACAAACATGATGTAGTGATCACAAAATCTCAATTTCAGCTGAAACAATTAAAACAATTAAACATGACCAGTTTTAAGTTATAAAAGAAAGATCAGTTTCAGTGTTTGGATCCATCATTTCTCAGAAATTCATACACATGGACAAGACATATGAGTAAATAAGTCAAGTTTCAACTGAAGGAAAGTGAATATAACATTTGAATATTTTTAATGTATTAAATGGAATATTTATAAAATGATTCTTATTTGAAAAGAGACATGGCCATTGTATAAATGTATATTTTACTAATCTTCATATCTATACGAGTGAGTGGTCAAAAATAAATAAATAAAACATTTTCTTCATCTGAACGCCTTGTGAAGGGTATTGTTGCAAAGATAAACCCGAGTTTTCTTTCATTTGGAGATATTTGGCTGCTTCCACATTGATCAGAAGCTGTCAGTCAAATGACAATCTGCTGACAGAGTCTGAACACAGCATTAGATGAACATTTCAGTAAACGAGCGTGTGCTACAATCACGAGTCACTCTATAAGATGAGATTTCAGCACTTGACAAACGGACAGCGACTCTAAGCAGCTCTTAAAGCACAGATACTGAGATTGTGTTAAGTGCATTTCTGGGAAACACCCGTGAAACAATAACGAATGATCGTAAAATGACTCTCAGAAAACGCTCTTAAACTCTCAGATCAATCGTTGTCGAGAAACCCGGCCACTAATGAAGCATCTGATAGCAGGTTTATAATAAATGGGATTTAACTCATCATTTATCCCTTATTTTATTAATACAGCATAACGTTAATATTAGGACTTATACAGTGTTCGAATTGTGTCAAAGCTCTTGCCCCAAGATTTTTCTGTTCTGAAAAATCTCTCCATTGAATTCCCTCCATTGTCTGGCATTCTTTGGGGATTGATGGTACAGTGTATACAGCTTTGAAATAAATATCTCAAAGTGATTGCAACCTGTGACTGACTTTAGTGCATCACTTACTGATAACTCAAGCCTGTGAGCAAGACAGTGGATACTCTCCAGCAAAGGATAGTCTTTTTTCAGCCTTGTGATAAGACCACTCTGTCTTCCAGACATCACAGATGCCCCATCTGTTGTTATGCAAATCAGATGAGACTTGAGGTATGCATCATCCAGGTCAGCTTCCAGGAGACTCTTTCTGAGAGCTTTGTATGTGGCATCAGCAGTTGTTCCTTCCTCCAGCTCAATCAAATCCAAAAAAATGTTTTCTGTCTCACCTTCTCCTGTCACATCTCCTCCGAGGTATAGGATGAGGTAGCTTCTCCCAAATGCAGTGCTTTCATCTACTGTAAGACAGATCCAAGAACCAGCACTTTTAATTGTTGAGACAATTTTTTTCCTCATTTTATTGGCAATGTGTGTTATTATATTAATGCAAGAGTGATCAGATTTGTGACAAGAGACGGTTTTTACTCCATTCATTTCTTGTAACTCAACCAATCCATACATTTTTGAGAAGGCTAACTTCTCCTTTGCAACAAAATGTGCTTTTCTGAATGAGTGCACTGTCTCCAACAGAACTTTAGCATTCAAAGTTTCTGTCAAGGTGGGCAACACCTCTTTCTCTTTCTGCTGTTGAATATCTGTTGATGCCTTGTGAGTTAAGCTGTCTCTGTGTTTGTAGATTTTCTTTCTCATGGCCCTGACATCTTTTGCTGTGACCTCTCCAGAAGCCCACTCCTCTGCCACCTGTACTCCCTTTTGGACTCCAAAAAGGCGCTTGGCATATTTGCAGAATGTGCATCCTACGTTATTTCCATTTAAGTATAGCCAAGGGGAGTACTGCTGTGTCCATGCCTCAAGCTGTTGCTTGCTGAAGTGTATTACCCTGTCTGTACTAGTAAGCAGGGACAAAGCTGTGCTCATGGACTGGGCTGGATGTGAACAGTTTGTTGTGGATGTGCTGACTAATGTTGTCCTGGATTGGAGCTGGTCTGTCTGGTCTGCTCTGATTGGGGCTGGTCTGTCTGTATTGGGGTTTGTCCTGGATTGGGGCAGGTCTGGTAGTTTTTCTTGTAGCCTGGGTAATAAATGTAAGTGCTGTGCTGTTTGAGTGTCCTGGTTAAGCGTTTTACCGATGAGGCTCCTCTTAGGCTGTGTGCTACAAGAAATAAATATTACATATCAATCTGATGTTTCAAAGTGTTTTCCTTACATATTTTTTTCTGATTAAGTGTCTGAAGCCTGGGACACACCAAGTCACTTTTAAAGAGCAGAAATTAAAATAAAAATCCAGAAGAATCTTGAAATTAAAATAATAATAATAATAATAAACAGGCTTACCCTTCAAAAAAGTCAGTGATGGCTCTTCTCTTCTTTCCCTTGTCCATATCTGAAAATAATGTAAGATGTAAGTTGTAATATTATATTTGTTGTCGTTGCTGCGAATATATTTAAGAAAGCACTATATGATAATCATGCTACTTATTAAGGTTATTATTAATGGTGATAAACTTTGAACAGTGCACATGTAGGAATTTTATTTCATTTAACTAATTTATCTTGAATGTAGTTACACAACCCTTTCATATTTTCAAGCGGAAGTTGTCATAGTTGGGTAAACTTCTATAGTGGTGAATGAGAGACTACATTAAATAATGTTTTCTCTTGGTTCTTGGTTCTAAATAAATGCGATTTATAGTCCAGTGCGATTTACCGTATGTTTTTTCCTCATCATGACGTATTTTTGGACTCATAGTCCGAAAAATACGGTACATAGATGTATATTTATTAGAGTGGGTAAACAAATGCCACAAAATGACTTTAATTTGCCTCTTTGCATTGAATTTAAAACCCTTTTCTCCATTTAACCTTAAATACTACACTAATTTTATTAGGCTATACATAATAACAGAAAATAGGATACAATTCATAACAAAAACGGTTGATCTGCATGTTTTTCTTCAGTGTAATAATCAATGCATGTGTGGAAGGATCACTCTGTCAGCCAATCACACAGCGACCTCGCTCCCACAGTCTGTAAATGTAAATATTTAAATAAGTTCTGTAAACTCAAAATTGTTGTAGTAAGGTGAACTTTAAAATTATTGCGTTTTCAAGTTCCCAGCATGCTTTGCATCAGAAAACAAGGAAAATAAATGTAGAAATTAAGTGTTATTTTGTGTGTTTTTACACAAGATTAACATAGAGGGACTGAAGTTAGTACTTAAATGTTGTGTTATGTCAGAACTTACAAAGGTTTCTATTATGTTGTTTTTGTAGTGTTACCGTTGTGGTGAAGAGTAGAGCCTGTGGTTAGGTTTAGGATGGACAACAATAGACTGTATTTGAGGGTATTTCCCCACATTAGATGAGTTGAAAAACAGAGAAAATTTTGAGTCAAGTACTCTCTAATTACAAGTTGAGAAATGTCAATATTTATAAGATAACTGAGATAATTTAAGGCAACTGGAAATGTAATTTTTAATGTAATGTAATTTTTAAACTTAGGAGTTCTGTGATCTTATTAGGGTTTACAGTGTATGGTAACAGACACTTAAAAATATATATTTTATTGAACTAAAAAATATTAAGTTAATTTGACTTGATCTATGTAATCTGTTTCAACAATTTTCAACAATTTCAACAACGGGTTTTACAGTGTGTGTATGACAGTCCCAGTTATATTTGTTTGTCCTGCTCGCGATCTGAAAAAATAAATCATACCAATATGCTGATTTGCTGCTCAAGCATCAAAGTTCATTAAGTTCATTTGCTGAACATTTGATGGTTTCATTTAGATTCATTAATAAAACTAAATGGCCATTGCTTGGATTTAATTTATATCCAAATGAAATCCTGAATGACACACTACACACTGTGCATACTGTACTCTAGATACTCAACTGTCTGGTGTATGAATATTATAAGATTATTTTATCAACATCTGAGTCTGAGCTCTCCGTTGTGAGGAAAGCTGACAGTTGACTCATGAAGTGTTTGTCTGTTTAAGTAGAGCATTATCCAGAGAAGATCTTGACTTCACTGATGATTAGCTGTTGTTCTTACACCCTCACCAGAGAAAACATCTGGACTCAGACAACTAGACTCGAAGATCAACAAGCAGAAAACAGAGATGATAACACTGAACACCTCAAACCCCTCAGCAATTAAAGTACAGGAGCAGACCTCTGTAGAAATGAGGAGTTTGTAGACCTGGGCTTCATCATTAGACATGATGGAGGACAGACAATGACATCAAGAGACGCATTAGCAAGAGCAGAAACAGCTTTATAACACTGAACAATATGTGGAGGTCCAACACTAGAATTCAATTCAATTCAAGTTTATTTGTATAGCGCTTTTTACAAAACAAATCGTTACAAAGCAACTTTACAGAAAAATTATGTTTCTACTATATTTAGTAGTAGCTAGTAGTTTGTGCACATTTGACAGGATTTTAGAAAAAATAAAAATAATAATAATACAAGACGTAGTCAGCTAGACGATGAACTATCAATATTATTAATTAAGTTATTATATGATTCAGTCACACATTTAGCAATAATTGTTAGTTCTGTTTGTTGATTCAGGGTTAGCATCATCTGGGGTCCTCTGAGGGTCAGCATCATCTCTTCTCAGGTGTTCTGGATCCAGACTGGAGCTTGTGTAAATCCTAGTTACCACGGGATGTAAATCCCGTGGCGAAACATAGAAACAAAATACAGACATCATTAGCATAGCTGCTGATCCATCAAAGTAAGATTAGTTTAACCCAAGCTAATGAATAAAAATGCACCTTTGATCAGATGCAACTACACTCACAATTAAAAAGATACATTATTCGAATGCTTGGCGAAAGAGATGTGTTTTTAATCTAGATTTAAACAGAGAGAGTGTGTCTGAACCCCGAACATTATCAGGAAGGCTATTCCAGAGTTTGGGAGCCAAATGTGAGAAAGCTCTACCTCCTTTAGTGGACTTTGCTATCCTAGGAACGACCAAAAGTCCAGCGTTTTGTGACCTTAGGGTGCGTGATGGGTTGTAGCGTGGTAGAAGGCTAGTTAAGTACGCAGGAGCTAAACCATTTAGGGCCTTATAGGTAAGTAATGATAATTTGTAACTGATACGGAGCTTAATAGGTAGCCAGTGCAGAGACTGTAAAGTTGGGGTAATATGATCATATTTTCTTGACCTGGTAAGGACTCTAGCTGCTGCATTTTGGACTACCTGTAGCTTGTTTATTGACGAAGCAGGACAACCACCTAGAAGTGCATTACAATAGTCCAGTCTAGAGGTCATGAATGCATGAACTAGCTTTTCTGCATCAGAAACGGATAATATGTTTCGTAGCTTGGCAATGTTTCTAAGATGGAAAAATGCAGTTTTTGTAACATTGGAAATATGATTTTCAAAAGACAAATTGCTGTCTAATATAACACCCAGATTTCTGACTGTAGAGGAAGTAACAGTACATCCGTCTAGTTGCAGATTGTAATCTACAAGATTCTGTGTAGTGTTTTTTGGTCCAATAATTAGTATCTCTGTCTTATCTGAATTTAATTGGAGAAAATTATTTGTCATCCAATCTTTTACATTTTTAACACACTCTGTTAGCTTAGATAATTGGGAAGTTTCATCTGGTCTCGTTGAGATATATAGCTGAGTATCATCAGCATAACAGTGGAAGCTAATTCCGTATTTTCTAATAATATTACCAAGGGGCAACATGTATATTGAAAATAGAAGGGGACCTAGGACGGATCCTTGTGGCACTCCATATTTTACTGATGATAAATGAGATGACTCCCCATTTAAGTAAACAAAATGGTAGCGATCGGACAGGTAGGATCTAAACCATCTTAGAGCCTGCCCTTGAATACCTGTATAGTTTTGTAATCGATCTATGAGTATGTCATGATCTATGGTGTCGAACGCAGAATGACTCTGTATCAGAGCTGTGTCCTTTCCACCTTACTTTACAGATCTGAATGTTAGAGAATGACAGAAGCACTTTACCTAACTATCAACTTTCCACACGATGAACCTCCAGAATCCTGTAGATCTTCTGCTCCAAAACATCTCTGACCAACAACTACTCATGCGGCGCAATTAAGAAAGTACAGCACCTTTAGAAATATATTAACTGAGAAAAACAAAATAAACTGACTTCTTTTACCTGTTGTACATATAATGGGAACATTTCTGTTATTATGCATTAGCTATTTATGCTTTATGTTTCATGTCTACAAGTTAGCCTATATTTAAAACTGTTTAATAATACTTAAAACAGACAAGTAAACTTTTCACTTGTTTTTAACCGTATGTGGCATTTTATTTACATGAAAATATAAAAGTGTTAAAAAGACTAAATGTGTTTGAGTATTTAGAGGAGAGTGAAAGACACAAATGCTGTTAACTTGTGAAAATGTTTAGTTGATTTGATGAAGGAGAGACTCCATCCACAGAACAAAGACTATATACTGGATATATGTACATTAACAACAGACACACAACTAAATATGAAGTCAAATAGAATAACAATGTGTAGAAAACGTGAGATAAGTTTCACACATTGTAGATTTGCTTTATATCTTTTGACACATTTAAGTGCTGCACTTGACAATCACATTTAAACATCTGAATCATTATGAATGAGTTTAATAGAAATATTATTAAACTGAAGAGCCAGACAGACTCATCTGAGCTTCTTCCTCCTCTGTTCCAGCTTTACATTAAACACAATGATCATCTGCTTGAATACTAAAGCAACATTAATCATTCAATATCATGTTTCTAACACACATGCTGCATTATTTGATTGTAAAGTCTGAGTCTCTTCACCTGTATGGATCACATTTACACATTTATCACACATTTATTTCTCCTCATAGACACAGTAGTGAAGCTCTTCTGTGGATCTTCAGCTGATGTTTACTGCTCCTCTCAAGATCACTTCACTTTATGAGATACAGCATTTAGTAGCTTCTGGTGATTTCACTCTTTCAGAGACTCTTGACAATAAACCTTAATCAACACTGTAAGGTGGAAGAGAAGACAGAGAGAAATATCATTTACAATTTTTAATTACAGTTTCTTCAGAGTTTAAAATGTTAGATTTACATAGATATTTCTAAAACTATATTTGTGTTTTAAATACTTTTGAACATTAGTCTGTTTGTGTGACTCCTATTGAGTCAATATAAAGAGAAACACAAACGAGTTTACACCAAATATAATAAATGACAAGGAACAAACACAAATGTGATATAGTCTTAAAACACAAATCTTTCAGTTAAATGTGTCACTAGTTAAAGCTGTTTGTCTCTAGTTTAAACATGTTTGTATTGGTCTCAGTAAATAAGTGAAATGATTGCACAGCTCGCTGGAATACTGGATTCTGATTGGTCAGTCGTGACATTCGGAGGTGTGTTATTCATTAGGTGTGTGTCATTAGCAGCAGAATAACACACAGTCATACGGTATTTGAGTCGGCCGTTTCTTTGACTTCTCTCGTATCACAGCACCGCGCTCTCACTCGTTTCATTCAAACACAACTGCTATTAGCTTGTGCCTCAGTTACTGACTGGATTTACCCTCAAACCAAACTGCAGGAGATTCCTGTTAATAGTAGACTTGAGGAGACATTGTTCAAAGTGTGTCTTGTTGTTCAAGTTGTTGCTAACTGACCAGAAGTGTTTAGCTGAATCTAAAGTGTGCCTAATTCTTCACTTGTGTGTCAAGAAAGCATATAATAAGTGTGATAATGCAGATGCAGCCGGATGTTATCACAGAACAAGTCTCTTCAGGAGGACACAAGTCCTGATCACCCTGTCGGGTTTATTCTGTGATAACAAGCGGCTGGAGCTACATTATCTCTTACAGAAAGTAAGTGTAAAGTAATGTGACGTGTTGCTTGTCAAAGTAAAAACACACAAGAGACAGAGACATTGATCATGTGATGCTGGACGACTGTGAGCTGAAGCTGAATCTGCTCTGATTTTACCAGCGTTTTCCTACAATCTGAACAAATCTATTTCAAACTCTAATGATTCACTATTACTGATCTCATTAATAAAGCAGCTGTTGCTGTAGAAAGCTGTGACAGTCTGCTTTTCTTCTCTTTCCTCCTTTGTGTTCAACATTTTTATCAACTTTACATTTCATTCTGACACAAACCCTTTGAAATAAAGCTTGATGATCATTTGATCAACTCTTTTCACTAATATTTGAAAGTATATATTTGTTCAGATATCAGAGGTAAATGAATCTCTTTAATATCACAAAGTGAAGTTTACTCACCTCAGTTTACAGTTTGAGTCTCGTAGCACATCAATGAGCTTCTGCTTTGAGTCTCCAATCATATTATTATATAGATTAATCTCTTTTAGAAACTGCAGAGCTTTTGTGTTTGTCAAAGACTGAGTTAAAGAAGAAACATCTGTAATGCCACAGTCATAAAGTCTAGAAAGAGACAAACAGAGGAAGAGAGATCATCTTACAAACAAATCATTAAGATGAAGAATCTTTCACAAATATAATGTGAACACATTCATCATGAGATATTGAGTATAAAGTGTTTTGTTGAACTCTTATGTGCTGTTCGTTTGGGGACGACACTCGTGCTGTTTGGGCTCTCCAGAGAACACAGCCAACAAAACGACATTTGTAACAAAATGTGTCATTTATTAATGTTTTTACTTTACATTTATGTAGTTTTTTGAAGGATTTATGATATCTTGTAAATGTATAAAATGTATTTAATTAAAAATATATTTTTAAATAGGTTTTTATATAAAAAGAATATAATTTTATATATTAAGAATAGCACCAAGTGTTGACAAAGTCTCATGACATTTAGATAAAGGGAACATTTGTTTTTATTTCAGCAAACATCATTTGGGGTCTCAAAAGACCTTGAACAGCACATAAGAGTTAAACAAAGTGATTTTCATCATTTTGATTCTTGTCTGTGAATGTTACTGACCTCAATCTCTCCAGTTTACAGCGTGAATCCTTCAGTACGTCACATAAGTGATTCACTCCTGTGTTTTTTATTTGATTCCAGCTCAGGATCAGTTCTCTCAGGTGTGATGGGTTTGATTTCAGAGCTGAAGTCAGGATGAGACACTGTTTCTCTGTAATACTGCATCCCCACAGACTGAAGACAGAAAGAGAAAACACAATGAATCAGACACGTTATGTTCATGTGTGAGTAATTCATCATGTGTTAACACCATACAGTGTAATAATTGAAACACTGCCAAAAACCTTATTATATAATATAATTATATTATAATAGACTAATAATAAACGTATTATATTAACTTATTTTAATATGAAAGTAATTAAGTAGTTCTATAGTTGATCCTATATCTGAATCTACTTTGTTAATCTTTTCTTTTGGTTTTGTTTTATTGGTCAGTCGTGGTCTAATGGTGAGAGAGTCAGGCTTGTAAGCTGAAGGTTGTGGGTTCGAGTCTCAGGTCCAACAGGGATTGTAGGTGGAGAGAGTCAATATCCAGTGCTCTCTTCTACCTTCAATACCACGACTGAGATGAGACCCTCGAGCAAGAACTGAACCCCAACTGTTCCTCAGATGCCTCAGGTGTGAGTGTGTGTGTGTGTGTGTGTGTGTGTAGGGGTTAAATGCAGAGCACAAGTTCAGAGTATGGGACACTATATTTGGCCACACATCACATCCTTTTCTTTCCTTTTCCTGAAAGTAAACAGTAATCTTTAATCTGACTGTAACTGCTGTAGAGTATAATGATACTAACACTAGTTTCTCCAGCTTGAATTGTGTGTTCATCAGTAGATCACTGAGGTGTTTCACTCCAGAGTCTCCTAGTAGTTTATTCCCGCTCAGGTTCAGTTCTCTCAGGTGTGATGGGTTTGATTTCAGAGCTGAAGTCAGGATGAGACACTGTTTCTCTGTAATACTGCATCCCCACAGACTGAAGACAGAAAGAGAAAACACACATGAATCAGACACGTTATGTTCATGTGTGAGTAATTCATCATGTGTTAACACCATACAGTGCAATAATAAAAAAGGTAAAAAATTTAACATTTCCAAAACCTTACATTTACATTTAGTCATATATCAGACACTTTTATCCAAAGTGACTTACAAATGAGGACAACTGAAGCAATCAGAATCAACAAAAATTAATCTAGATTAATTTAGATTAAAATGGCTCATTTGAATTCTGCTGAAGGCATTCAGAATATGTGTGCTACCCAAATAAAATAATGACTAAAAGTAAGTCTTTTAGAAGGGATTTCTCAAGACAGGTGGAGCATTATACCAGGGGCTCATTTCCTGTTTCCAAAATGCATCAAAAACTGCTTGAAAAAGATGTAAACGAATTCCACATTGCACAAGGTGCAAACAACCTTACGCTGATTACACACATAATCCGTCTGCAGTGCATATGCGTTGCGTTTTTTTTTTTACACACCCATGTTAACGGATTCCAGCGTTCACGCAGTTGCGGTCTGTTAGTGTGTTCCAGGAGCGGTGCGTCTGCAGCAGTGCACGTGTACTTCAATAAGTGTCTGGTTTGGGTCAGCAACAAAATCAGACATCAGAAGACTACAGAGAACTGTTCGGACGGCCGAAAGGATTATTGGGGCTCCCCTGCCCACCCTTCAAGAACTGTATAAATCCAGAGTGAGGAAAAGGGCTCAGAAAATCACTCTGGATCCCTCACATCCAAGTCACCCCATCTTTGAACTTTTGCCATCTGGCCGACGCCTCAGAGCCGCAAATACCAGAACAGCAAGGCACAAGAACAGTTTCTTCCCCCAGGCAATCTACCTCATGAACAGTTAAAAGTTCCCCACTTATGCAATAAAAATGTGCAATATCCTTATTTATTTGTTACCCCTCCATCCTAGTGCATCCCTGCATCTTACTCAATCCTATTCCATTATCATTTATAGCACAATTGTTTATACACTTATTTATTTAAAAAAAAAAAAAAATGTGTCTGTGTGTTGTTGTCTCTGGGTACTGGAAGCTTATGTCACTAAAACAAATTCCTTGTATGCACAAGCATACTTGGCAATAAAGCTCTTTCTGATTCAGATTCTGATTCTGTACATACCGAGTAGCGGACTGCAAACGCGTCCTGTCTGAAAGCACAATGCGTCGGTGCTGCTTCAGCACCACATACGTAACGGCCACAGACTGCATACACACTGCAGACGGATTATATGTGAAACAGGCGTGCGTCTTGTCGAGGTTTCCATTGGGAAGCTTTAAAAAAAAAAAAAAAAGAAATTCCCTGAAGCAAACCCGGTGGCTTCAGCTGCATCCATGTTAGCACGTCACGTTTGATGTGGTAATTTCACAAGAGGGAAACACACAGGTTTAAAGACTCGTTCTCGCCCCCTACAGATTCGGCTAGGTATACATCCGTGCTAAAATATCAAAGTGAAAGTCATCATAGATCGTCTAGTATAGACCCAGCTCTCAACCCAACTTTGAGAATAGATTAACGGCGATATATTTTTTATCGCCCGATAAGAGTCTCACGTTAACGCAGCACGTTAACACCGATAACGGCCCAACACTACTTTTTATACAAATGAAAGATTATGAAAATGCTTGAACTGCCGTCACTTTACAAAGTGCAAACATTTCACAATTAACTTTGTGTCAGCATGGGTCATCAAAAACAAGTTTGTTTAATTCTAAATGATGGCATTTACAATTCAGTTAGTTTTGCCGTTCTGTCCGCTTGGATCTAGCTAGGGAAGGGCGTATCGATCTGAAATATCAATATATCGATACTGATGTGAGAATCGAAAGAATCGATACTCAAAAAAAAATGTTTGATTGAATTGATTTTGTTTAACAAAAAAAATTAATACAATAATGAGTACAATATGCAATTGGATTGGACGAATAACCTGTGTCAGAAAATAATTGTGCAGCAGGGAGAGAGCACTTGTGTACGTTGTAGACATTACTCTTCATCACAGTGTTACCAAGTTCACAGTTTTCTCATGGAAATGGGCAACTTTGTCACTGTTTCAGCATATTGAAGTGACCCCAGTAATGTGTATTTAAGCCCGGAATGTGATTTTTACCAAGGGTCCACCTCGAAACACGGTTAGTTTGGGCTATTTTTGAGGAGGCAGATTTTGTTTTGAAAACCTGGCAACCCTTTTTTGTCAACTATTGACTTTCTTCTCTCTCAGCGAACTCGTGTGTGTGTGTGTGTTTGGGTGATGTAAAAAAAAAGGCATATGTAAAAAAAAAAAAAAAAAAAAAAAGGCATATGGATCAAAGCACTGTGAGGCAGCGAAGGGGAGACTCAAAATATTTATAAATATAAAACACATTTTTGCCCCGTTTGTGTTTGTTATTTTAATATTTACACTATTATTCAAAGTATAAAACATAGTTTTTTACAATACAACACATGGTTCTTAATCAAATTTTTAAGGGGGGCAACCCTCAGATGAGGGGGGGGGGGGGGGGTCCTGATTGCGATTTGATGTGATTTTAGATGGAGCAGCATTTAAAACACAGATATGCAAGATATCACTGTCAAGTTACGCAATATCATGTTCATAATCACAGATGAATCATCTTCAATTATGGTTAATCAGTGCAATGGATGATGGGAAATGTAGTCCGGGTGACACATAACAGTCTGTGTAGTGTGAGTCAATATAAAGGAGGAGGACCTATATATAACAGTCTGTGTAGTGTGAGTCAATATAAAGGAGGAGGACCTATATATAACAGTCTGTGTAGTGTGAGTCAATATAAAGGAGGAGGACCTATATATAACAGTCTGTGTAGTGTGAGTCAATATAATAGGAAATGGACCTATATATAACAGTCTGTGTAGTGTGAGTCAATATAATAGGAAAGGGACCTATATATAACAGTCTGTGTAGTGTGAGTCAATATAAAGGAGGAGGACCTCTGGTGGAGAGCGGACGGAAGACCACAGACAGGATTCATGACAGTTTTGAGGAGAAGGAAGTTATTCAGATTTATGAAGGTAAATAGTAATCTTTAATCTGACTGTAACTGTTGTAGAGTATAATGATACTAACTCTAGTTTCTCCAGCTTGAATTGTGTGTTCATCAGTAGATCACTGAGGTGTTTCACTCCAGAGTCTCCTAGTAGTTCATTCCCGCTCAGGTTCAGTTCTCTCAGGTGTGATGGGTTTGATTTCAGAGCTGAAGTCAGGATGAGACACTGTTTCTCTGTAATACTGCATCTACACAGACTGAAGACAGAAAGAGAAAACACAATGAATCAGACACGTTATGTTCATGTGGGAGTAATTCATCATGTGTTAACATCATACAGTGCGATAATTGAAATGTTGCTCTCAAACAGCCATAAACTAAAACTAAAACAAAACAGGATTTGAGGATATTAGTTACATTTAAAGTCTGAAGAATCTTTAGTCAGACCAAAAAAAAAAAAAAAAAAAAGCTTGTGATTTGTAATTTAATTAAGATACAGGATCAACAAGTTTAAAATATAACAAATCAAGAAAACTGTTCATAAATCAACTTCAAGACATTTTAGGATTGTAGTTTACAGTCAACAGGTAAATTTTGTGATCATATTTCATTTTTATTGTGATGCATGTCTGACTGAAACAGCTTTTTTTGTTTTTTAATGCAGTTCAGGAATTCATTTTTGAAGAAAAGCTGATAATTGTTGTCTATTGCTGTGATCTCATGAGACTGACAGGTTTTCCCTCCTTCACATCATCAGACGAGAGAAGAGATGTGTTCATGAGGGAAAGTGATAGTTATTTCCATTAAAAATCACAAGGGTACATTCATTTTTGGAAATAAATTATGTACCCTGATAAATCAATCTGACTGTAACTGCTGTAGAGTATAATGATACTAACTCTAGTTTCTCCAGCTTGAATTGTGTGTTCATCAGTAGATCACTGAGGTGTTTCACTCCAGAGTCTCCTAGTAGTTCATTCACGCTCAGGTTCAGTTCTCTCAGGTGTGATGGGTTTGATTTCAGAGCTGAAGTCAGGATGAGACACTGTTCCCCTGTAATACTGCATTCACACAGACTGAAGACAGAAAGAGAAAACACAATGAATCAGACACGTTATGTTCATGTGTGAGTAATTCATCATGTGTTAACAACATACAGTGCAATAAATAAAACACTGCCAAAAACCTTATTATATGACCATAAACACCATACATTTTAAGAGTATTTTATCACCAATAAACACTTTCTTTACTGTACAGTTCAGGGTGTGTGTGTGTGTGTGTGTTCAGTGTATGTGTGTGTGTTCCCGGTGGGCATGTTTTTGTGACATATCAGGACACAACTCTGTATAATGACATGGGTATGACACAGGTATTACAAGGAGAGGGTGACTTATGAGGACATAACCCATGTCCCCATTTTTCAAAACGCTTATAAATCATACAGAATGAGTTTTTTTGAGAAAGTAAAAATGCACAAAGTTTCCTGTTAGGGTTAAGGTTAGGTGTAGGGTTGGTGAAGGGCGATAGAATATACAGTTTGTACATTATAAAAACAATTACGCCTATGGGATGTCCCCACTTTTCACAAAAACAAACATGTGTGTGTGTGTGTTTGTCTGTGTGTGTGTTAAATGCAGAGCACAAGTTCAGAGTATGGGACACTATATTTGGCCACACGTCACATCCTTTCCTTTCCTTTTCCTGAAAGTAAACAGTAATATTTAATCTGACTGTAACTGCTGTAGAGTATAATGATACTAACACTAGTTTCTCCAGCTTGAATTGTGTGTTCATCAGTAGATCACTGAGGTGTTTCACTCCAGAGTCTCCTAGTAGTTGATTCCAGCTCAGGTTCAGTTCTCTCAGGTGTGATGGGTTTGATTTCAGAGCTGAAGTCAGGATGAGACACTGTTTCTCTGTAATAGTGCAATAACTCAGACTGAAGACAGAAAGAGAAAACACAATGAATCAGACACGTTATGTTCATGAAGTCACAGCAGAACAACCTTCATCTGTCAAATAACAGCATCTTAATCTACATTGAGAGAAAGAGAGAAGATAGAAGAAAACTGTTTAATAAAGTCACAATGTCTTGATAAAACAAAAAACAGAGGAAGAGTGTCTGAATATCTTTGAATAATTTTCCACAATTTGGTCTTCAAAACAGAAAAACAAATAAGTTGATCATTTAATCAAATAATTAACACTTCTCATGATTTATGTGTCATGATTCTGCCCTCGTGTCCTTGATTTTTCCTAGTCTTGAGGCAGGATCATGGCAGACCCGTGTTTTGTGTACTAGCACATGGCCTTGTCTTTGGGCCATGTGCTTGTGTTGTCTCATTCCCTTGCCCCGCCCCTTGTTATCCTAGTCTTGTCGTGATTGTCCTATCTGTGTCACCTGTCGTGTCTTAATTGTTCCCCCTATTTAGATCTCCTAGTGTGCTCTGTCCTGCGTCGATTCATTGTGATTGTACCTCATATGTGATTGTTCCACTGAGATTGTTCCACATTTGTGATTGTGCTGTACCTCTGAAGTCCTTGTATTACCGTGAGTGTTTGTAGTTAGTGTTAAGAGTTTGTTTGTCATGTCAATCCTGTCCTGTTAAGTTGTTTAGTTTCTGGCCTAGCCGTTGTTTTCCCCCTCGTGGGTTTTGTTTTCCCCTTTTTGTATATAATAAATCCTCTGTGTAACCCGATTCCTGTCTGCACTTGAGTTCCTCCCTTGCCAAAACCCTGACAGAATGAACCGACCACCAAGGAACTCAGCAGGCAGGAGGGCCTCCGAGCTTCAGCGACAGGCGGAGTTCCGGAGGCAATGCTGGACTTCATCCCCCACCGACAGGAAGGGGGTCACCCTTCCATACTCGCCCGAGGGTGTGTGGATCCTCCAAAATTATGCCCGGCTGTGGGAGAGCCTCTCCCAGGAGGAGCCACAGAGGTCCCCTCCACCTACCCAGCTGCCAACGATTCCAGAGGGTCGTGTCCTTGCCGTGGCAACCCTGGGGGATCAGGCAAGTTCCTCCCAGAATCCTGAGGCACCTCCCACTACCTTCAGTCTCCCCAACAAGCGAGGGAGACGGTTTTCGTGGGAGTCAGCCTCGGAATCGTCGCCGTCAGAGTCTGCCCTGCCCGAGACCGAACTTCCCCAACCCGTCTCTGTCCCAGCGGTGACCTCTGCACCGCGGCCTAGAAGGAAGAGGAGGAAGAAGGGGTCTCCCGGTCCTGCGACTCTGTCTCCTCCTGCAGCGATGAGCGTGCCCGAGCCAGCAGCGGTGAGCGTGCCCGAGCCAGCAGCGGTGAGCGTGCCCGAGCCAGCAGCGGTGAGCGCTGGCGTGCCCGTGCCAGCAGCGGTGAGCGCTGGCGTGCCCGTGCCAGCAGCGGTGAGCGCTGGCGTGCCCGAGCCAGCAGCGGTGAGCGCTGGCGTGCCCGAGCCAGCAGCGGTGACTCTTGAACCCGACCCGGCGAAGAAGAGAACTGTTTTCAAGTCTGCAGTCGTGAGGGCGGAGGAGAGAGCCGGGGCCGACTCTGCAGCAGAAACTCTAATACAGTCTGTCTCATCTCGTAAGGAGATGCCGGTTATTATTGCCGCTAAAGCCTTGTCTGATTATTTGTCTCGTCTTGTCCAGATCATAGAAGTCCCCGCCAGTCCTGTCTTGTCCCCAGACCCTGTCCCCAGAAATCTCGAGTGTCCAGCTGTTGTCGTCTCCCCGTGTCCTGTTGTCTCCCCGTGCCCAGTAGATGTTGTCTCCCCGTGCCCAGTAGATGTAGTCGCCCCTCGTCCTGTTGATGTTGCCCCGCATCCCGTAAGTGTTGCCCCGCGTCCTGTGTCTGCTCCTGTCATGTCCTCTGTCAGTTGTCCAGAGACCTCTCCCCACCCCTCGCCACCCAGACCTGCCCGGACCCCTCGTCGTCAGCCTTCGTCCCGTCCTCCTAAAACTCCTGCCCCACCCACTCACCCTGGTCTGTCCCCCATGAACTTTGTGGTCCCACCCCCTCCCCTTCCCTGTTTGTTTTTTTTGATATGCCACCCTAACCCTGCCATTGTGTATTCATGTTTGCCGTTGTTATTATTTGTCATGTCTTGTTGGTTTGTGTCTGTGTCCCAGTCTGTCATGTCAGTCATGTCCCGTGTTTGATGTTCCCTTGAGGAGCGTCTGGAAGCCGCTCCTTAAGGGAGGGGTTCTGTCATGATTCTGCCCTCGTGTCCTTGATTTTTCCTAGTCTTGAGGCAGGATCATGGCAGACCCGTGTTTTGTGTACTAGCACATGGCCTTGTCTTTGGGACATGTGCTTGTGTTGTCTCATTCCCTTGCCCCGCCCCCTTGTTATCCTAGTCTTGTCGTGATTGTCCTATCTGTGTCACCTGTCGTGTCTTAATTGTTCCCCCTATTTAGATCTCCTAGTGTGCTCTGTCCTGCGTCGGTTGATTGTGATTGTGATTGTACCTCATATGTGATTGTTCCACATTTGTGATTGTGCTGTACCTCTGAAGTCCTTGTATTACCGTGAGTGTTTGTAGTTAGTGTTAAGAGTTTGTTTGTCATGTCAATCCTGTCCTGTTAAGTTGTTTAGTTTCTGGCCTAGCCGTTGTTTTCCCCCTCGTGGGTTTTGTTTTCCCCTTTTTGTATATAATAAATCCTCTGTGTAACCCGATTCCTGTCTGCACTTGAGTTCCTCCCTTGCCAAAACCCTGACATTATGTACAATTTCTCCTGATTCTTGATAGAAATACAACAAAGTTTTAATTCCTAACAACCTTGTGTGAAAAGTGTTATAATCTTTCATATCTTTTTATGTCTATCATATAATTCTTATTTCATCTCAATGAATCGGACACGTTATGTTCATGTGTAAGTTAAATTAATTTTGAGTAAACATCATACAGTGCAATTAATAAAATGTTGCTACACCTTGAATACAAAATAAATATTTACACAGCCATAAACTAAAACAAAAACAAAACTAGGATTTGAGGATATTAGTTACATTTCAAGTCTGGAGAATCTTTAGTTAGACCAAAAAAAAGGTTTGTGATTTGTGATGAAATTAAGCTACAAGATTAACTACAGAACACTTTACAATAAAATATATATTGTTTAAATGTAACAAATCAAGAAAATTTAAATTTACTTCAAGACATGTTAAGATTGTAGTTTACAGTCAACAAGTACATTTTGTGATCCAGTTTTATATTTATTTTTAATGCAGTTCAGGAATTAATTTTTGAAGAAAAGCTGATAATTGTTTGCTATTGCTGAGATCTCATGTGACTGACAGGTTTTCCCTCCTTCACATCATCAGACGAGAGAAGAGATGTTTTTATGAGGGAAAGTGATAGTTATTTTAAAGATCACAAGGGTACATTCATTTTTGGAAATATATTATGTACCCTGATAAATCAATCTGACTGTAACTGCTGTAGAGTATAATGATACTAACTCTAGTTTCTCCAGCTTGAATTGTGTGTTCATCAGTAGATCACTGAGGTGTTTCACTCCAGAGTCTCCTAGTAGTTGATTCCAGCTCAGGTTCAGTTCTCTCAGGTGTGATGGGTTTGATTTCAGAGCTGAAGTCAGGATGAGACACTGTTTCTCTGTAATACTGCATTCATACAGACTGAAGACAGAAAGAGAAAACACAATGAATCAGACACGTTATGTTCATGTGTGAGTAATTCATCATGTGTTAACACCATACAGTGTAATAATTAATAAAACATTGCCAAAAAACTTATTATATGACTATAAACAAAAACAGAAGAAAAAAGATGAACAAAGTAGACACAGGATGAACTACAGAACTACTTAAAATAACATTAAATGTGAAAATTGAGTTTAAATGTGAGAAATCAAGAAAATTCTGTTTCTGAATTACAATTTACCTAAAGATATTTTTTACTTTTTTTTGCTACTGTCATTCTTTACTGTACATATCTGAGTGAATTAAAAAAAAATAATAATAAAAAAAATAATTTGGTCCATTAATGAACTGGATTACTGTGATCTCCGGTGATTGACTGAGATGAGACCCTCGAGCAAGAACTGAACCCCAACTGTTCCTCAGCGCTGTTTGTGTGTGTGTGTGTGTGTGTGTGCGCATGTGTTCACTGTGTGAGAGTCTGCCTGTGTTCACTGTGTGTGTGTGTGAGTTAGGGCTGTCGCGATATACCGGTACATATGTACAATTTGTCCTGATTCTTGATAGAAATACAATGAAGTTTTAATTCCCGACAACTTTGTATGAAAGGTGTTAACATCTTTCATATTTTTTTATTTCTGTCATATAATTCTTATTTAATCTTTTGTCTAAAACTGATCATATTGTCTAAAATAAAAGTCCTGACTCCTGTGTATTTGTGTTTAAATTGATTCTGGTCTGCACATCACTACAACGTAAATGCATTCGCTCTGCTCTGTCCAGTGACGTGATCAGCTTTGCTACACAGATTCAACTTTGCACATCTAAATAAAACTGTAGGTTTGTCTGTATGTGTAGATGTGAAGTACAGTAATATTTCTCTGAAACAGGTCAGACTGAAGAAGCAATGCCTGCACAGAATAAAGCCCAGTCTGGACCGGTTCTGTTCAGTTGTGTTACACATTCATTAATCTGGTGTTTGATGACAGAGAGAGGATATGAAGCATCAATAAACACTATGAATATGTTCTGATACAGCAGCACAGAACGTCTCGGTTACGTACGTAACCCTCGTTCCCTGATGGAGGGAACGGAGACGTTATGTCGACCGACAAATGGGGTCTCACTTGGGAGGCCAATCATCTCTGAATTTAAGAGAAAACGCCAATGAAAATTGGCTAGTGGATTAACATACCTGAGCCACTCCCGTGCCGACGGGTATAAATAGGGCGACAGGTGCATCCACTCATTAGGTTTTACGCTGAGGAGCCGAGAACGTGTCCCGGCACCAGCGAATGGTTCAAGGTTGTGGCATGGGGACATAACGTCTCCGTTCCCTCCATCAGGGAACGAGGGTTACGTACGTAACCGAGACGTTCCCTATCTGTCGGTCACTACGAGTTATGTCGACCGACAAATGGGGTCCTATGGAAAACGCCACAACCTGAACCTCGTCACAACCCTGTGGCGCTGCAATTGTTGACAAGCCCTGGCGTGCCACAAAAGCTACGCTTAAGGTCGTAACCTTCCCAAAGCCCCAGCGCAAATTCACTGACCTTGGTACCGAAGGGGCCAAAGGGTGAGTACATCGCTGCTGGAGAAGGCCATGCTGCTGTTCCGCCCACATAAAGTAAATGGAAGGGATTTCAACCTTCGGTGAAAGATAGCTTCAAATCTTCCCTATTTGTTCTTTCAGCTGGCAAGACAATGGGGAAGCGAGCCTTAAGGAAAGGCCGCTACGGAGACCACATCCTACCCATAGGGAGGTGACATGTGGATATACCGATATGGACTGACCCAGGGGGCAGTACTACATATGGAAAGGGTCTCTGAGGCAGGTCCTACCTAGGAGTAGGGATGGAACGGCTGCCAGAAGAGACTGACAGAACGGTCTGTCAAGGGAAGACACGGGTTTACCAAGAGGGAAGCCTTACCGTGGAAGAATACACATATGGGATTACCCGTAGGGAACCCAGCCATATGGACACCTAGCCCAGTACAGGGGCTGACCGGCTCCGGGCATGCTAACGCCAGTACTGGGCCTAGCGACAGACTGCTCCGCCAAGTCTGACGCCGAGGGTGCTGGAGGATGCTCGACCAGGGTACGCCAACTGGGGAACTCTACTGGGAGAAGAAGGCGCTCACATCCCCGTGTTAGGGGGAATGGCGCAGCAAGCGAGACACCCAGCCAGCCCTTCCCGCCAATTACCTGTTACCCAACACACGGGAAGAAACTGGCTCTACACGGAGGTTGTAAAACCTTGCAAAGGTGTTAGGTGTCGCCCAGCCCGCAGCTCGACAGATGTCTGCCAGAGAGGCGCCGTGCGCCAACGCATAGGAGGAGGCCACACTCCGTGTGGAGTGGGCCCTCACCCGCAGGGGGCACGGCTCGCCTTGGGAATGGTAAGCCAAGGCGATGGCGTCCACTATCCAGTGGGCCAACCTCTGCTTAGAGACAGCCTTCCCCTTCTGCTGACCTCCAAAGCAGACCAGGAGCTGCTCAGAGCTTCTAAAGCTCTGGGTGCGGTCCACGTATATGCGAAGCGCTCTTACGGGAAACAGCAACGACAAGGCTGGATCTGCCTCCTCCAGAGGCAGCGCTTGCAGGTTCACCACCTGGTCTCGGAAGGGAGTGGTGGGAACCTTGGGCACGTATCCAGGCCGGGGTCTCAGGACAACGTGAGAGTAGGCCGGCCCGAACACAAGGCACTCTTCACTTACCGAAAATGCTTGGAGGTCCCCGACCCTCTTGATGGAAGTGAGCGCGATCAGGAGCGCTGTCTTGAGAGACAGGAACTTCAGCTCAATCGAATCCAGCGGCTCAAAGGGACCCCTCTGAAGTCCCGCCAGGACAATAGAGAGGTCCCAGGAGGGAATCAGGGGTGTCCTAGGAGGATGTAACCTTCTGGCACCCCTCAGGAACCTAACGATCAGGTCATGCCTCCCCAGGGACCGGCCGTCCACTGCATCATGATGGGCTGCAATGGCAGCCACATACACCTTCAGGGTGGAGGGTGACAGCCCACGCTCCAGCCTTTCTTGCAGGAAAGAAAGCACGACTCCGACCGGGCATCTCCGGGGGTCTTCTCGGTGAGAAGAACACCAATTCGTGAACAGACTCCACTTCAGAGCATAGGCCTGCCTCGTAGAAGGGGCTCTAGCCTGAGTGATAGTGTCTACCACCGCAGGGGGCAGATCACTTAGGTCTGCTGCGTCCCGTCTAGAAGCCACACGTGGAGGTTCCAGAGATCTGGACGCGGGTGCCAAATGGTGCCAAGCCCCTGAGAGAGAAGGTCTCTCCTCAGGGGGATGAGCCAGGAAGGGGCTGTCACGAGGAGCATGAGTTCCGAAAACCAGGTCCGGGTGGGCCAGTAAGGCGCAACCAACAGGACCTGTTCCTCGTTCTCCCTGACCTTGCACAGTGTCTGTGCGAGCAGGCTCACTGGGGGAAACGCATACTTGCGTAAAGCCCGAGGCCAGCTGTGTGCCAGTGCATCTGTGCCCAGGGGCGCCTGGGACAGGGAATAGTACAGCTGGCAGTGGGAGGACTCGTGGGAAGCAAACAGGACTACCTGGGCTTCCCCGAATCGACTCCAGATCAGCTGGACCGTCTGGGGATGGAGTCGCCATTCCCCGGGGAAAGTGAGCTGTCGTGAGAGCGCGTCGGCTGCACGATTGAGCTCCCCCGGGATGTGGACAGCGCGCAGCGACTTGAGCCACGTCTGACTCCAGAGGAGGAGATGGCGGGCGAGTTGAGACATTCGACGTGATCGTAGACCGCCCTGTCGGTTGATGTACGAAACAGCCGCAGTGTTGTCCGTGCGGACCAACACATGCTTGTGCAGCACTAGCGGACGAAACCGTCGCAACGCTAGATGCACTGCCAGCAACTCCAGGCAGTTGATGTGCCAAAGCAGTCGAGGTCCTGTCCAGGACCCTGAAGCTGCCTGCCCGTTGCATGTCGCGCCCCAGCCCGAGTTGGAGGCATCTGTTATGACAACAACGTGCCGGGACACTTGTTCTAAGGGCACGCCTGCCCGTAGAAAAGCAAGGTCCGACCAGGGGCTGAATAGGCGGCGACACATTAGTGTGACGGTGACACGATGTGTACCGCGGCGCCATGCCCATCTCGGGACTCGGGAGTGTAACCAGTGCTGAAGTGGTCTCATATGAAGCAACCCGAGCGGCGTGAGTGCGGCTGCGGATGCCATATGCCCCAGGAGCCTCTGAAAGTGTTTCAGTGGTACCACTGTCCTGCCTCTGAAGGAACTCAGGCAGTTAAGCACTGACTGGGCATGCTCGCTGATGAGACGTGCCCGCCATGCGCAGCTCCTGCATCAACCTCGGGTTGGTCCTACCCTCGTGCATTTGTTAAAGCCTTGGCTTGTTGGGTTTGCAGGATAGCCATGGCATGCAAAGCAGAGACAGCTTGGCCCGTAGCACTGTAAGCCTTGGTAGCGAGCGCGGCCGACAGCTTACAGGCCTTGGGTGAGAGGCGCGGACTATCCCTCCCAGTGGCGGCGTTTTGCGGACACAAGTGCACCGCAATCGCACTCTCCTGCTGGGGAATGTCAACGCACCCCTAGCTGCCCCGCCATCGAGGGTAGTGAGGACGGAGGAACGAAATGAGCTGCTTCCGGCCGTAAAAGGGGCCATCCACGACTACATCACTTCCCCATGCACATCCGGGAAGAAAGGAACCAGAGTAAAACGCGGTTGTGAGTCGCGCTCCACACCGAGAACCAATCAAACAGCCATGAGCACTCAGGGCTGGGCGGTGCAATCACCCCCATCCTGATGCTCACAGCTGCCCGGGCAAGCACGGCTGTCAACTCTGGGTCCAATTCGGCAGTGGCGACAACACCCGAGGGGGGCAGCCCCGCCGAATCTTCATCCACAGAGGTCAAAAGCCCATCCCCGATGCTGCAATCGACATCTGATCTCCGGCGGCAAACTGAATGACCCGTTGGGACTGCCATAAGACAGCCCAGCAAAATCACCCAGCAGCCGCACAGGACAAACACTGCGGAAGGGGTAAGAGGTCCGTGGGGCGTGGCCCGGCGGAGAAGCTCTCACTGTCACCTTCAAATCTCCCAGAGCACTAGCCGACGGTCCTCTGCTCGAGACAGAGAAACCAGAACGGGTAGTGACAGAGGGGTCTGCTCCTTTCCCTTTAAGAAAAGGGAGACGCGATCACAGCGTTGCCATGGTCACACACGCAGTGCGTGCATGAACCATCCACGAACGCGCCTTCAGCGTGCTGAATGCCCAGACACGGAAGAGAGCGAACGTGGCTGTTGTCAGAGAACAGGAAACGACCGCATCCAGAAGGACGCGGACGAAACGGCGTCTTGAAAAAGACGCGAATCGTCCGCGATTTGCTCTTTTAGGAAATCTGCTCTCTTAGTTGAAGCGCCCAGGGGAATCGCTGAAAGGGACACCGCTGTTTGCGCCGTACCGCCAACCAGAACAGCTTCCCGACACAGCAGATGAATGGCTTTGTGGAGTATAACAGCTTTCATACAACCACTCGGCTCCGAAGCAAAAATCTAATGAGTGGATGCACCTGTCGCCCTATTTATACCCGTCGGCACGGGAGTGGCTCAGGTATGTTAATCCACTAGCCAATTTTCATTGGCGTTTTCTCTTAAATTCAGAGATGATTGGCCTCCCAAGTGAGACCCCATTTGTCGGTCGACATAACTCGTAGTGACCGACAGATAGGGAACTATTCTGTTGTGTCCCATTAATAAACACAATGAAAACAGTTCTGTCCCACTGGATAAAAGAGAAATGTTTGTGTATTTTTGCTATTAACTGAAATGATTGGATATTGGGTTGTGTATTTGACCTGCTGTATGAGCAACAAGAAACACTCATTACAACTTTCAAATGTTAAGATCACACAACAACTAATTTTACAAGTAAAATATACAGTACAGAATATAGACAGATTAACTATACAAAAATATATGAACATATATAAAAATATACATATATATAGTGCAAAAAACAAGCTATCACGGGTTGATCCAAAAATGAGCGGGTGCAAGAGAAAAGGTGAAGATCAATGTTTTATCAATCAGTTGCCCGTATTTAATAAATAAGAAGCAAATATACAGCAGACAATGTAATGAGGTGCTGGAACGATCACTTGCATTGATGTGAACCGGAGGATGCCGAAACTCAGCTTGTGCCTCACAGACTTGAGAATTATGACTAATGAAATGAAATGACTACTTTTAAATGAAAATATTCAAAACAAAATAAATAGGCTACTCTCTGATGATGTAATCCAAATGAAATGTGCATTTCTCTCTGGCGTTCATGGCGAGTCCGCATCGTTACGCAGAGAAACTCCAGCTTCATTCATAACCTCCTTAACCTAAACTCAGAGACCCAGTTGGCCAAAAAACCTTGCATACACGCATATACTTTTTTTTAATTCGTCTTCAATCCTCGGTTTGTAGTCAGTAAACATGATCACATTCAGCAGTCACAGCAGAAGTTAGAGACTAAATTTAACTGATGTCTATTCAAAAGTTGTATTAATCTTTTCTAAGAAGGTTGAAAGCTGTATTAAAGACAAAAGACAGTAAACACATTAATAAAATACTGTCTATTTCTAATGTGTTCACATTATTTTGTCCAACCTCTGTGCACTTAAAGGGATAGTTCACCCAAAAATGAAAATTACCCCATGATTTACTCACCCTCAAGACTTCCTAGATGAATATGAATTTCTTCTTTGAGACAAATATAATCAGAGTTATATTAAAAATGTCCTGGCTCTTCCAAGCTTTATAACGTGAGGTCAGACTCACATGAGAATTAAAATAGAGGACTGTAACATCACTAGTCATGTAACATGTGAAATGATGTAAGAAACTCACTTCAGTGTGTTGAGTCTACAGTGTTTATCCTGCAGTAGAGCAGAGATCTGATTCACTCCTGTGTCTCCTAGATTACATCCCCTCAGATCCAGCTTTCTCAGGAGTAACGGGTTTTTACCCACAATTCCAGTCACATACTGACAGCCTTCATCTGCAGCAGGACCCAAACACCTGCAGAAGAGCAGATGAAGCTGGAATCAATTCAATGTGCATCGCATCACAAAACATTTAAAGATGATCAAACATTGTTTGTAACGAAAAGCTCTAGTTCAAGTTTAAACAATTGAACATTTAAATATAATTTTTTTTTAAGAAAGACAAAAGTCAAAAGTAAATTTAAAAGAAACTCAGGGGCAAAAGCTTATGATTCTCAAAAATCTGAAGATCGTTCTGGCTTTTAAGCAGGAGATGAGGAAAGTTAACAAAGAGAGAACTATCTTGTGACAGCTAAGCATTCATAGTGATATATTTAGATTATCTTTTGATGCCGGCTCTTTCTATTATTATGTAGCAGAATTCACCAAATACTGGATTTCTGATCCACTAATAGAGAACATGATCAGATCATCTCTGGATAGTTTTATTTAACTGATAATTGTGCTCATTATGAGAGGAACTGCAGGTTCAGACGTGTGTGTGTGTGTGTGTGTGCAGACGTGTGTGTGTGTGTGTGTGTGTGCATAAATATGCGGCTGAATCTGACTGTTAGCCATGGTTTGTTTTGGATTATGGTTTTTTCCTCACGGTAATGTCACAGTTTCCAGATGCTCTCAACGCAAAAGCCTACTCGCGCTCGTGATTCTTTAGCTCCGCCCACACGCCACGCCTCCAGCCGGTCGTGTTTTTCCGGGAAAAATGGTACAGACTATCTTTCTCTTATGAATATAATAAAACTAAAGACTTTTTGGAGTTATGAAGGATGCAGTAGTACTCTATAGGTACTCAAGATTAACAGGATATTGAGTGCAAACGAGCATTTCACCCCCCCTTTAAAGTCACGGTTCGGTTCATTTTCGGTACAGTAAGGGAAAAAAATGCAAACATTAAACTGCAGGTTGTTTATTATTATACACTTTTTTAAATCCTTTTTTTTTTTTAAAAGAATAAGAAATAAAATACTGCTGTTATTAAGCTCTCCACTTAATAAAATACTCGGCCTCAAACCAATAACATATAATAAAATATAATGAAAAATATAATAAATAACTATGATTACAGTGCAGCATTACCAATCCCAGCTTGTAGGCCTGCTTCACCAGAATCGTGCCTGACGCGACGATGGCGCACTGCTGCTGCTGTAGGTGACAGAGGGAGACCGCCAACAGACCAGGCTCTTGCCTTCCCGACAACAATATCTATACTTCATGTTGAGCATGAATATAAAGCCTACTGATAAAGGACACCGTCAACAGTATTGATGGCAAAATAGACTATGTTTGACAGGTGCAATATTTGAAAATCGATAATTATTAATTTGTTTTTTAAATTACATTTATATCTGAATTTATGTCAACCTATAGACTTTCAAACATCAAAGTGTCATGAATTAATATGTATTTGTGTACAAAATGACAAACATATTTTCCTATTCTATTTTGCCTGGAAACGCTTCCAACACGCTTGCGTGTCACCTGAAAAATAGGCGTCGGTTCTATTTCTAGCATGCACGTTTTTTCCGCGCGTCTCATGCAGGCAGTCTGCAAGCTCTAACCTGTTAACATGGGAGCCGAATTAAAAACGGACACGCCACGCAACTGAGACACAATTGCTCCACGCATCCAGTGTGTCACCGGCCTTATAGAATCAGCTGCAGGGCAGGATTTGCGCTGAACGCGGAGACTTCCGCCACTTAATATGTTCATTTGGAAACACGAAAATGTACTTATATTCCACGCACAAAATATTGCATTCCGTCATTCGTTACACACGTGCACCGTACCGAAAGCCCTGTACCGAAACGGTCCGGTACGAATACACGTACCGTTACACCCCTAATATATATAATACATTTAAAATATTTGTATAATTGACTTTATATTATTTAATCAGGTCTCACCTCAGTGTCTTGAGTTGACAGTTTGGATCCTGTAGTAAATCACAGAGCTGATTCACTCCTGATTCTCCAGGATCATTTCCTGTGAGATCCAGCTCTATCAGGTGTGAAGGGTTTGATCCCAGAGCTGAAGACAGAGCTTTATAACCTTCTTCAGTGATACTGCAGTCTGAAAGCCTATTAGAAAAGATGTCATTCTTCATTATAACACAGATTGTCACACACATGTACATGTTCTAGAATGAAGAAAATAAAAAGATGCATTACAGGATTTTTGACCTGAATGGACTCTTTTCACAGTAAAGCTGGGTAAAGTTATAAATTGGTGAACGTAAACTACAACAAATGCAATTTTAAATTTTTGCATTTTTAATTTTCCACAATTATAACCTACAGTTGCAATCAAAATTACTCAACCCCTCAGAATCTGCAGTACTTTACAAATACAAGCTTTTCTGAAGACCCAGGATAAAATCTAAATCACATCTATAACAGTTCACTGGTTTCAAAAGTAATATTAAAAGTCATAATGTCAATATATAATCTTATATAATGTATTATTTTTGAGTTAAGATTTTAATAACAGAGATATGTCACAATTATTCAACCCTTATTCAACATTGCTGTTTTACTTGGCAGTCTAAAGCCTCCAGGTTTTCATCCAAAATATCTTCAATTGTGTTCCAACGATGAATAAAGCTTTAACGGGTTTGTAACGACATGGGGGTAAATTTTCATTTTGGAGTGGAGTATCTCTTATGTCTTATTTGCATGGTGGAGAATAAAATAGTTTAAAAACACAATTATGTCTTTAGAAACTCTAATAAAAACAGAATTAGCTTGAGCTGTTACACATACACAGAGTTAACCCATGCATGTGCTGAAGTTGAGTAGCAAAAATGGAAGAAGTCAACAGAGATCTCACAAAAGTTATAGAGAATAAATAATTGTATTACTTTAGAAAGTCTGTAAAGGCTGTAAGAAGATTTCCAAGACATTAAAAACCCTCAGCCTTATTCCTTATCTAAAAGTGTGTTGTACCAGAAAACCTTTTTAGGGTGTTGAAGAAAAACCTGCAATGTACAGCCAAAGACTTGCAAAATGACCCGATGAAAGAAGGACAACCATTTCAGTGCAGTGTGTAAGAACACTAGACAAGTATGGCCTTCATGTTGAGACATCTTGGAGAATACCACTCTTGATCAAGAAGAACAAAAGGCAGACTTGAACTTGCTAAAATTCATTTGTGTAGACCTGTGGAGCTCTGGAGGAATGTTTTATGGAGTGATGCGGCCAAGCTCATAAGCAGAAGAAGACCATCTCCATCGTCAAACTTGGAGGTGGATCAGTGCTGTTATGGGGTGTTTTACTGCAGCAGGAAGTGGAAATCATGACTGTATGAAGGACATCATGTATTCTTTGAAGTATCAGGTCATTTTGACAAGAATTGTAATGCCTTTGGTGCAAAGACTGAAGCTCATGATCAATGGACTTTCCTGCAGGAAAGTCATCCCAAAGTACACATCCAAATCTACTTCTGCTTGGTTCAGGGATCAGTCATAGAATGTTCTTGAGTGACCTGTTCAGTCTCCAGATTTAACTCTCATTGAAAATATCTGGATGAATTTAAAGAAAGCAGTGGCAATGTGAAAACCAAAGATTATCAGTGATCAAGAAGCTTTTTCAGATGAGGAATGGGTCAAGACTGTAGTAGAGAGGTGACCGAAGCGTCTAAACACTTACAGGCAGCGTTTATTGGTGATTTTTATTAATAAAATTTGACTTTTTTTGGGGGGGGGGGGTTAATAATTCTGAACATGAATGTTTAGATCCAATTTGAATTTCATCATGATTCATCAATGTTCAATTCTGAGAATCACACAAAAGTGTATTAACAAACTTTAACACTTTACTAATGCCTTTGTTATCTGTTTTCATAAAATTATATTCTCCGCAGCAAAATGTCTAGCAGGTCAAGGGGGTTGAATTATGTTGATTGCAACTGTATTATAACCTTCTTCTGTGATACTGCAGTCTGAAACTCTTCAGAAAGACCAAACTAATGAACTGATGAATGAATGAATGAACTGATGAATGAATGAATGAATGAATGAATGAATGAATGAATGAATGAATGAATGAACGAACAAATGAATGAATGAACGAACGAACGAATACATAAAAACATGCATTACACCATTAGAATATTAACATTTCACATCACCTCCAAAAAACCATCCGTTTGTCAATATTTTATAAACATATCTACACCAACACACCAATTTAATTCCTTTTGACACAGCACCAGTTTACAGACCAGCTGGAGCTTAACATTGATTCATGTTTAGATTAACCAAATTCAGACCTGAGTATCTGTAGTGTCTGTGAATTTCTCAGCAGGCTGGAGATTTCTGTCAATCCAGAGTCTCCTATTTGATTCCTGCTCAGATCCAGCTCTTTCAGAATTGAAGGGTTTGAATTTAGAGCTGCAGCCAGAACATGACAACATCCTTCTGTGATACAGTTGTTCTTCAGACTGCATAAAGAGATAACACTTCAGTTATAATCTGAATATTTACCAGTATGTTTTAGCTGACATTTAACAAATACTGGTGATGATGATGATGATGATAATGGCAACTCATTCAGTCAGCGATCTCTTATACAAGACGCACAAAAAACACCCAGTAGCAAGAATTTAAAAATGTCCTTGTAACATTTAAATAATATATGTCAATGTGTTGAGTGTACAGTGTTTATCCTGCAGTAGAGCATCGTGCCTAGATCTAGACTTAAAAAAAAACACATTTAAACACTGTCATTTGCATTCAGAAACGGCTCCAATAAACCATATATGGTGACAACACCTCCCTTTAAAAATCATGTGAATGTGTAATGTCCTCACCCTAAATAATGGAAAAAGAAAGCAGTACTGACTGAGAAGACATTCTGTGCACTCACTAAACAGATCAGTGCGCTCTTTTTAAACATGTTTTCTGCACAGAGCATGGTTTGCAGAATCCTCCAGCAAAGCAAGATCAGTCATGACACTAAAGCTACATTTCAAATGACTTCCCAGCTGCACGCAAAACAAGGCATACCTTATTATTTTTGTCTTGTTTTTACTTTAAATCATCAAGATGCATTTACTATATATAAGCAAAAATATATTTAGTCTTGTTTCCTGGGGGGATAAACAAGACTAAATATCTCATCTAACTTGAAATATTAATTTATAAATGTAGTATTTGCAATTAAAGGACACAGGAAACACACAGTAGCACTTTCTTTTTGTAGTATTGCCATTCTAGCACTAGATTCTCTGCTTAAGCATGCTCAGAGTTGTGCTTATATTTACACACATTCCTATGTTAAAGTACAAGACGGAAGATCCCTAACTTTGCATGAGACTGTTCTTCCGCACTCATTACACACACATCTGTGCATATGCACTGTTGATAAATGAGGGGCCTGAAATGTGGAGTTTATGCTGAAATTAAAGCCTGCAAATTGTCCAAATTTAAATGAACAAAACACTAATGATTGTCACAAAACTTACCTCAGTATTTCTAGTTTGCAATTAATATTTTTAAGACCAGTGCAGAGCAGCTTCACTCCTGAGTCCTGCAGATTATTATTGTTCATGTTCAGCTCTTTCAGATTGGTATCTGATCCAAGGACTGAAGCCAGAGCTGGACAGCTTTTGTCTGTTAAGCCACAATCATTTAGCCTACAAGAGAAATAAATCAAATCACAGAGTTAGATACATGTAATACATTTGTTAAATACAAAAGAATAATTTATACCAATACACTGCATATATATTAGAATTGTATTGATTCAAATTGATTCAAATAAAACTTAATAAAATATGTAAATGAATAATAGGCTTATATCATTAATGGCAATGAGTTATATATTTAAAAGTGCTGCTCTATTATCTGGATGAGTGTCTTGAGGTGGAGAATCTGGAGGTTAATAATTTAAGGGGAAGTCGTGGCCTAATGGTTAGAGGGTTGGACTCCCAATCAAAGGGTTGTGAGTTCTAGTCTCGGGCCGGACGGAATTGTGAGTGGGGGTAGTGCATGAACAGCTCTCTCCCCACCTTCAATACCATGACTTAGGTGCCCTTGAGCAAGGCATCGAACCCCAACTGCTCCCCGGGCGCCGCAGCATAAATGGCTGCCCACTGCTCTGGGTGTGTGCTCACAGTGTGTGTGTGTGTGTGTGTTCACTGCTCTGTGTGTGTGCATTTCGGATGGGTTAAATGCAGAGCACAAATTCTGAGTATGGGTCACCATACTTGGCTGAATGTCACTTCACTTTCACTTTATGCATTAAGGTTATGCAAGTGTATATCTCCTTTATAGCAGAAGTTGAACTGAATATTGGAGTAGAAGCAATTAAGAAACAGTGTGTTTTATAATAACATCATGTGCTTCTACTGTAGCTAACTAAACAGCTTGTTTTGCTGAAAAGAGATATTTTTACATAAAACCCATGTAAATCTAATAAACCAGCATTGCACTTTAATTCCAAAGGACTGCAGTTTTTAAAGGAAAAAAAAAGTTCAAGAAATTGTTTTGACTTTACCCTAAAAGAGATATATACTTATAACTAGGGGTTATAACCATACGGTATACTATAGCAATGTTTTCCGCAGCAATACGGCTCTTTTAGTATACTACTTGGTAGAATTATAAAATCAATTTCTTGACAAATCAACTAGATGCTGGTGTTGAGTTTTTTTTTTTTTCTGGTAAAGTCAGCTGGGTCACCTTCTGAAATAAAGATGACGGGAACGCGGAAAGTTATCAGATGGAGATGTGTAGCACTGCATGAGGCAAATGGTGGTCACACCAGATACTGACTGGTTTTCGGACACCCCCCTCGGACCATCAATACAGTAAACTGCACATTTTAGAGTGGCCTTTTATAGTGGCCAGCCTAAAGCCCCTTTCACACTGAACATTGGACCCAGTAAATTTCCGGGTCGCCTTCTGTGTGAACGCAAACACGTCCCAGGATTGATCCAGGGTTAGGGACCTAGTAACATTGCCGGGTTCAGTCCCGGAACGAGCTCTGTGTGAACAAAAGCCAGAACTAATGCTGTAAAGGCTGTGTCGTAGTGATGACGCACGATATCACGTGACTCTTTTACCAGGTGTTTTGAAGGCAGATCAATGTTCTCTACTAAAAAATTTGCAAATTGTAATGAAGCAGAGATCAGTTAGTTCCTCACTTTCTGCGCTGAAGCTGAGATCGCCATCTTAAGTGAACGTTAACGTGCCTAGCGTTTTCGACTCATACATTACACGTCACACCCTGATGTCACATGTCTTTACAGGACCTTTAGGGGTTGTGTGTGAACGCACGCACATATTCCGGGTAATCACTGGTAGTGTGAAAGTGCAAAATCTAGCAACAAGTGCAACAATTGCCGGGACACATTTCCCGTGTATTTGCCAGAATCACAGTGGGAAAGGGCCTAAAGGCTGATCATGCTGTCAAATCAGCATCTTGACAGGCCACACCTGTTAGGTGGATGGATTATCTCAGCAAATAGAAAAAGAAGTGCTCACTAACACAGATTAAGACAGATTTGTGAACAATATTTGAGAGAAATAGGTCTTGGCAATAGGAAAAATGGCAAAAAAAATCTTGCTCCTGTTTGCAGTAGCGATACTGTGCTGTAACATGTTCCCTTCTGGTGGAATGAACTCCCCAACTCAATCCGAGCAGCTGAGTCCTTAGCCATCTTCAAGAATCGGCTTAAAACACATCTCTTCCATCTTTATTTGACCCTCTAACTTTAACACTCACTATTCTAATTCTATTCTTAAAAATAATCTAACTACCTTTCTAATCTTTTTGTATTCTATTTTCTTTTCATTTATTATGCAATTGTATATGTATGTGTGTGTATGTGTAAAGACCTCTAACTAGCTTGCTCTATTCTTTTTAGGGCCCAAGCACCGAGGTGCGAGGACCCTCTTGTATCTGCTTTGTTTATTAGGGCCCGAGCACCGAGGTGCGAGGACTCTCTTGTATCTGCTTTGTATATTATTATTAGGGCCCGAGCACCGAAGGTGTGAGGACCCTATTGTATCTGCTTCGTTTATTAGGGCCCGAGCACCGATGGTGTGAGGACCCTCTTGTATCTGCTTTGTTTATTATTAGGGCCCGAGCACCGAAGGTGTGAGGACCCTATTGTATCTGCTTCGTTTATTATTATTATTAGGGCCCGAGCACCGAAGGTGTGAGGACCCTATTGTATCTGCTTCGTTTATTAGGGCCCGAGCACCGATGGTGTGAGGACCCTCTTGTATCTGCTTTGTTTATTAGGGCTCAAGCCCAAAGGGCGAGAGGCCTATTGTTTTCCTTAGGATTATTAGGGCTCAAGCCCAAAGGGCGAGAGGCCTATTGTTTTCCTTAGGATTATTTATTATTAGGGCTCAAGCCTGGAGGGCGAGAGCACTATTGTTTTCCTTAGGATTATTAGGGCTCAAGCCCAAAGGGCGAGAGGCCTATTGTTTTCCTTAGGATTATTTTTTATTATTATTATTATTATTATTATTATTATTATTATTATTTTTTTTTTTTTTTCCAACGTCTCGGGGGCTTTTGGGGCCCTTAACGTGCTTAAAAAGTCTTGAAAATTGGCACACAGATTGGAACCTGCGGCCATTAGGGCCGGGCAGAGACTGATACACGGGCGTGGCACAGGGGCTCTACAGCGCCCCCTGGAATATGGAGGGCCATATATCATACATTCTTGCTCGTAGACGTATGAAACTCGGTACACATATAAATCTCATCAATCCAAACAACTTTTGTATTGCATATCATAGGCTCCGCCCAACAGGAAGTTGGCTATTTAGGGTTTAGTATTCAAATTTTTCGTCAAAGTTGTGGGGGCTTTTGGGGTCCTTAACATACTCAAAAACTCTTGAAAATTTGCGCACACTTTGGAATCTGTGGCCTTTAGGAGCCTGCAGAGGCTGGGACCCGGGCGTGGCACAGGGGCTCTACGGCGCCCCCTGGAACACAGTCATAAATGTTGATGTATAGCTCACACATACTTGCACATATTCATATGAAACTCAGTACACATATAGATCTCATCGTGCTGAACAACTTTCGTATTGCATGTCATAGGCTCCACCCAACAGGAAGTCAGCTATTTAGAGTTATGTAAAAAGCACATGCTCTGGAATTTGAAATACTTGTCATAGGTTTTTTTCTCGATTGCCGCCAAACTCGGTCAACATGATCTCAAGACACTGGGGATGAAAAATTGCCAGGGGATTTTTGATATCTCGAACGGTTTGCTCGTGGCGAGGCGTTGAAATTATGGCGAGAAATGAGAAACAGGAAGTGTCTAATACCGTCCACATACCTTTCCTGATTTTAATCAAACTTCATCAGATTATTCGTTGTATGATGTCGATCGCATATATGTGACTATTAGGAGTCAAAGTTATAGCGCCACCAACTGGCAGAAGGAAGTGTGTCATTTTCAAAATGATTTGAATTCAGCATCTTATTATTACTCGATTTGCTTCAAACTTCATCAGAATAATGTTAAAACACAGCCGATATAAATCTGCAAGGGGGATATTGATATCTAAAAAATTGTTGGCGTGGCAACATGTCAAACTGGAATACTTCTCAGGTGATTTTGAGGCAAATAACATACTTAGAATTTCACAAAACTCTGAACACACATCAGTATTTCTGATAGGAACTTAAATTGTGAATGGATTTTGGATAGCTTGAATGGTTTTGCCGTGGTGATTTTTTAAAATGACCTTACAAAGGGAATCATTATTGTATTTTTAAATTGCAGCTTCCAAACACGTCAAAGAATTTTTTCATACAGATGAAAAAGTCATTCTGAGGAAATATGCATAGTTTAACGACTTTACAACACTGTATGGATAACAGAAAATTAAAAAACTGTCAGACATCTCATCTCACTCTGTCCCTCTGTTGGAGTATATGTGCTTCAGACTTCCATTGTCTGAGAGAAATAGCGCCCCTACAGGTTCAATTCCCCAACTTTTACTTTCATTTTTAAATCGGTTAAAAATACAAATAAATACTTAGATTTAATTCACACTGACAAGCTAAACCAACATATCTGATTATTACCGGTTCAGGGCTCATGGATAAATTATTTCTGGCCAGAGATACGTGAGAAATAGGAGAGATGAATCACCGCTGTGATCACAAGCGTCTGGAGTAAAGAGCTCAGAGAAAACGAATTTATTCCTGTTTTAAAGCTTTTAAAAATAAATTATTACAGCGATATCACACAATCAACCAATTAGAACACACCAAGAGCTAAATTCAGATGTTTTTGAACTGTTTGTGTGAAAATGAAATATTTGTGGCTGCCTATCTGAAATCACCGCCTCCGATCAGCGCGTACAGTGTCGAGCTCAAAACAAACAAATTTATTCTTGTTTAAGAGCTTTTTTAAATAAAATATTACCACAAATGCACACAATAAACCCACTGTAACACAACAAGAGGTAAATGCAGGTGTTTGTGACCAGTTTAAGTCTGCAAGACTATTTGAAAGCGTGACTGGCAGAATAACATATATCTCTCGAGCTGCAGGATTCTGGCTTTCGTCGTACGAACGAACACATCACGGACAAGATTATTTTAAAACACATAATAGCTTGGCGACCATAAACGAAAACAGCCACGTGAACATAAACTGGATCTACTGGATTTGAATATTAAAGTGACCACATTTACCACTTGCTTCTGTCTTAAATTTTAATCTATATAAAAAAGGAAACTCATTCGACTTGGCTGCTTTTTTAATGTGTGTGTATTTATTTATTTACCTTTTTATACATTTTGTACAATTTCATAGTTTGTGTATTACAATTATAAAAACAAAAATAAATGTAGCCACTCACATAGAAATAGCTTAGGCCTTTACCTTTTTCTGACAGTTTTAGGGATTTTTAAAAATCCTAAAAAAAAACTTATTTGTGCTGCAAATAATAATTTCAAACTCATTTGATACTGACCTATGACATCCTGTGACATTATATTTATTTGAATTTACATAATCTCATAGATGTAACAGTAAATCTGTTCAGCTCACAGATCAATACTAAGCTGTAATGCAAGCAGAACTTTCACAAATGCTTATGAGTCATTTAAGGATTTGATAACACTGTAAAATAATGTCTAATTTGTTAACATTAGCAAATGCATTGATAACACTTTATAATAACTGCACTCATTAGTAAATAGTCAGTTCATGCTTTATAAAGCCTTGTCCCAATATTAATAGTCAGTATTAAGCAGTTTATAAGTACAGCTATAAATAGCTTGTCCTTGGTTTATAAGCACATTTATTAAAAAGGATAGTAAGTTATCTTCCTATGAAAAATAAAAGATAAAAATAAACAAACAACAACACAGATTGATACAGAACTCAGAAATTTTATTGTGGATTTATGATAAAATCAGCCTGTAAATGAATTCATACTCCTCCTCATACTACTCCATACTCCTTTTTCAACATGATGCCAATATACTGAGATGTTAAATTGTGAATGGGTTTAGGATAGCTTAAATGGTGTTGCCATAGAGATTTATTAAAGTAACATAAAAAATACAATAGTTATTTTACTATATCTTTAAAATTTTTCATTCTAACTCTTCATAATTTTTTATATAAGTAGAAGTCCTCATTTGAAGGAAGCACAGTAAGTTTCATAGCTTTATCATTTTCAAGAGCCAGCATAAAATTTAAACTATCATAACTTATAAATCAAGCTTGCAATTCTTAGTACCTATAATGGCCACCAGAGGGAGCTATAGGATTACTTTTAAATAATTATTGGAGAAACGAGTATGATTTAAATAATTTATAGAAATCTTTCAAATAAAATAATATGTATTTTAGGAATTTTACTGATAAAATGACCCTCACTTAATTAGAATAACAAGCTGAAGTATTGTGAACTGTATATTAAGAATAATTCTTAATAGGCTTTATGGACAGATACGTTTTAAGTGACTCTTGAAGGTTCAGCACCACATCCTCTTTTACCACTGTTTAAAGAATTAATCTTACAGAACAGGTGTGAATGAATTTTGGATAGCTTGAATGGTTTTGTCGTGGTGATTTTTTGAAATAATAGTAAAAAAGGAACCAGTAAAAAAAAGTGCAGCTTCTAAACACTTCAAAAAAATGTACACATAGAAGACAAGTCATTCTGAGGAAATATGCATAGTTTCATGACTATACAACATTATATGGATGACAGAAAATTAAAAAACATACATCTGATGTCACTCTGTCCCTCTGTCACTGTGTGTGTGTGTTTGTGTGTGTGTTAAGTGAATTAGGTGTGAAACTATCAGGGAGCATTTAGTCTCCAGCGCCAACATTTTACAGAACTGCCACTTTCCTGGAGTCTCAGAATTACAATGTGTCAGGTTCTGAGAGATCTAAGATTCCAAAAAAATATTTAATTAGAATACCATGAAGTATTGTGAAATACTATATATTAAGACTTTATATATAGGCTTAATGAACAGATTAGACTGACTCGTGAAGGAACAGCACCACCTCCTCTTGTTTGATGGTTTGAGGAATATATCTTCCAGAATCCGGGATTAAGATTTAGGAGCTCATTTTTATTCCACCTCCTTTCCTGAAAGTCTGTCTTGCAGAATTGACTAAAAATTAATCTTCACATTAATTCCTAATTCTTTTGCAATTCTTTTGTCAGTTCTTCTTGACCTGTTTTTCTCTTCCAGCTTTCCTGGACTATTGTATAGCACTCATAAATGATTAAATAAAAAATAATGGTAGTTATTAAGATTGATATGGTTTGGAATTGGTAAAATGTGCTTGGAAAAAAATCACAATAAAACAATGTTTTAATGTTTAAGTTTGGAATATTAACTGACATGAATGAATGCTATATAAATATTGTTCATGTTAACATAATGTTTATAAATGAAATCTTATTGTAAAGTGTTACTAAAGTTATATATATATATATATATATATTGTTCTGTGAATGTGATTTTAAAGTCTAGATGATTCGGATTAACCCTTTAACTGCCATATCAAGTTCAAGTTCAAGTTCAAGTTCAATTTATTTGTATAGCGCATTTACAACAGCATCCTGGCTGACCAAAGTGCTTTAACATAAGAGCAAGAATATTACACATACATAAAAATAGACCAGACAAAAAATTTAAAACCACCCATTTCAAAATGTAGCATAACACAGTAGTCAGTACACTAAGGAAAATAAAAAAGTTTTTAGCAAAGATTTAAAAATAGACAAGGAAGGGGCCAGTCTGATCTCTAAAGGCAGGGTATTCCAGAGTCGTGGCCCAGCCACTGCAAATGCACGCTCCCCTCTACGCTCCCCTCTATCCTTTAAAACCTCACTGCCAGAGGGATATTGTGAATGCATGTGCCCGCTGGGCACAGTTTACCTGATGCCACCGGGGTGGTGATGGCATTGGTGGCTTGAGCCCGCCATCGCTGCTTGCAGCTATATTTTTTTATTATTATTATTATTTTTTTCCAACGTTACGGGGGCTTTTGGGGTCCTTAACATGCTCGAAAACTCTTGAAAATTGGCACACACCTTGGAACCTGCGGCCATTAGGGCTGGGCAGAGACAGATACACGGGCGTGGCACAGGGGCTCTACAGCGCCCCCTGGAATACTGAGGGCCATATATCATACATACTTGCACGTAGACACACGAAACTCGGTACACATGTAGATCTCATCAAACCAAACAACTTTCGTACTGCATGTCATAGGCTCCGCCCAACAGGAAGTTGGTTATTTAGGGTTTAGTATTCATATTTTTCGTCAAAGTTGTGGGGGCTTTTGGGGGCCTTAACATACTCAAAAACTCTTGAAAATTTGCGCACACTTTGGAATCTGTGGCCTTTAGGAGCCTGCAGAGGCTGGGACCCGGGCGTGGCACAGGAGCTCTACGGCGCCCCCTGGATCACAGTCAGAAATGTTGATGTATAGCTCACACATACTCACACATATGCATATGAAACTCAGTACACATATAGATCTCATTGTGCCCAACAACTTTCGTATTGCATGTCATAGGCTCCGCCCAACAGGAAGTCAGCTATTTAGAGTTATGTAAAAAGCGCATGCTCTGGAATTTGAAATACTAGTCATAGGTTTTTTTGCCGATTGCCACCAAATTCGGTCAACATGATCTCAAGACATTGGGGATGAAAAATTGCCAGGGGATTTTTGATATCTCGAACGGTTTGCTCGTGGCGAGGTGTTGAAATTATGGCGAGAAATGAGAAACAGGAAGTGTCTAATACCATCCACATACATTTCCTGATTTTAATCAAACTACATCAGATTATTCTTTGTATGATGTCGATCGCATATATGTGACTATTAGGAGTCAAAGTTATAGCGCCACCAACTGGCAGCAGGAAGTGTGTCATTTTCAAAATGCTTTGAATTCAGCATCTTATTATTACTCAATTTGCTTCAAACTTCATCAGAATAATGTTAAAACACAGCCGATATAAATCTGCTGGGGGGATATTGATATCTAAAAATATTGTTGCCGTGGCAACATGTTAAACTGGAATACTTCTCAGGTGATTTTGAGGCATATAACATGCTTAAAATTTCATCAAACTCAGAACACATATCAGTATTTATGATAACTAGACACTGGCAAAAGTTCATAAGAGGGCGTGGAAGAGGCACTCTATAGCGCCACCTTTTGTCAAAAGTGGGGGGGTTAGTTTTAGCTACAGACACCAAACTCGGTACAAAAATTGTTCTCATCAAGACGGACAACTTTCTAATTCACAGTCATCAGCTACGATCAACAGGAAGTCAGCTATTTTGATTTGAATGTGGATTTTTTTTTTTCTATTTAGCTGTGAATTAATGCATACTGCTCAGAGGAGAGTAACACTATACACATCAAACTTTGTCTACATGATGCCAAAACATTTTAAACAACTTAAATTGCCAATAGATTTTGGATAGCTTGAACGGTTTTGTCTCTGTGATTTTTTTTAAATGACATTAAAAATGGAATTATTAATTTTCCTGCATTTTTAAATTCCAAACACTTCAAAACCTTTTTTCATACAGACAAAAAGTCATTCTGAGTAAATATGGATAGTTTCACGACTTTACAACACTGTATGGATAACAGAAAATTAAAAAACTGTCTTGACATCTCATCTCACTTCTGTCCCTCTGTTTGAGTATATGTGCTTCAGACTTCCATTGTCTGAGAGAAATAGCGCCCCTACAGGTTTAATTCCCGGACTTTTAGTTTCACTTTTAAATTGGTTAAAATACAAATAAATACTTAGATTTAATTCACACTGACAAGCTAAACCAACATATCTGATTATTACCGGGTCAGGGCTCATTAATAATTGATGTGTAGTCAGTGATACGTGAGAAACACGAGAGATGAATCACCGCTCTGAGCATGAGCATGTGGAATGACGAGCTCAGAAACAACGAGTTTATTCTTGTTTTATAGCTTTTACAAATAAAATATTGCAGCGATATCACACAATTCACCAATTAGAACACACCAAGAGCTAAATTCAGATGTTTTTGAACTGTTTGTGTAAAAATTAAATATTTGCAGCTGCCTATCTGAAATCACCGCTCCGATCAGCGCGTATGTTACGAGCTGAAAACAAACGAATTTATTCTTGTTTAAGAGCTTTTTTAAATAAAATATTGCCACAGATGCACACAATACATCCATTATAACACAACAAGAGCTAAATGCAGGTGTTTGTGACCAGTTTAAGTGTCCAAGACTATTTGAAAGCGCGACTGGCAGAATAACATATATCTCTCGAGCTGCAGGATTCTGGCTTTCGTCGTCAGAACGAACACATCACGGACAAGATTATTTCAAAATAGCTTGGCGAATATAAACGAAAACAGCCACGTGAACATAAACTGTTGAGAAATAAATCTGAAGTGGATCTACTGGATTTCAATATTAAAGTGACCACATTTACCACTTGCTTCTGTCTTCAATTTTAATCTATATAAAAAAGGAAACTCATTCGACTTGGCTGCTTTTTTAATGTGTGCGTATTTATTTATTTACCTTTTTATACATTTTGTATAATTTCATAGTTTGTGTATTACAATTATAAAAACAAAAATAAATTTAGCCACTCACATAGAAATAGCTTAGGCCTTATCCTTTTTCTGACAGTTTTAGGGATTTTAAAAAATCCTAAAAAAACCTTATTTGTGCTGCAAATAATAATTTCAAACTCATTTGATTCTGACCTATGACATCCTGTGACATTATATTTATTTGAATTTACATAATCTCATGGATGTAACAGTAAATCTGTTCAGCTCACAGATCAATACTAAGCTGTAATGCAAGTAGAACTTTCACAAATGCTTATGAGTCATTTAAGGATTTGATAACACTGTAAAATAATGTCTAATTTGTTAACTTTAGCAAATGCATTGATAACTCTTTATAATAACTGCACTCATTAGTAAATAGTCAGTTCATGCTTTATAAAGCCTTGTCCCAATATTAATAGTCAGTAGTAAGCAGTTTATAAATACAGCTATAAATAGCTTGTCCTTGGTTTATAAGCACATTTATTAAAAAGGAGAGTAAAGGGTCAGTTATCTTCCTATGAAAAATAAAAGATAAAAATAAACAAACAACAACACAGATTGATACAGAACTCAGAAATTTTATTGTGGATTTATGATAAAATCAGCCTGTAAATGAATTCATACTCCTCCTCATACTACTCCATACTCCTTTTTCAACATGATGCCAATATACTGAGATGTTAAATTGTGAATGGGTTTAGGATAGCTTAAATGGTGTGGCCATAGCGATTTATTAAAGTAACATAAAAAAATACAATAGTTATTTTACTATATCTTTTAAATTTTTCATTCTAACTCTTCATAATTTTTTATATAAGTAGAAGTCATCATTTGAAGGAAGCACAGTAAGTTTCATAGCTTTATCATTTTCAAGAGCCAGCATAAAATTAAAACTATCATAACTTATAAATCAAGCTTGCAATTCTTAGTACCAATAATGGCCACCAGAGGGAGCTATAGGATTACTTTTAAATAATTATTGTAGAAACGAGTATGATTTAAATCATTTATAGAAATCTTTCAAAGAAAAATAATATGTATTTTATGTATTTTACTGATAAAATGACCCTCACTTAATTAGAATAACAAGCTGAAGTATTGTGAACTGTATATTAAGAATAATTCTTTATAGGCTTTATGGACAGATACGTTTTGAGTGACTCTTGAAGGTTCAGCACAACATCCTCTTTTACCACTGTTTAAAGAATTAATCTTACAGAACAGGTGCGAATGAATTTTGGATAGCTTGAATGGTTTTGTCGTAGTGATTTTTTGAAATAATAATAAAAAAGGAACCAGTAAATGTCACTTTATTTTTTTTAAAGTGCAGCTTCTAAACACTTCAGAAAATGTACACATAGAAGACAAGTCATTCTGAGGCATATTTCCTCAGAATGACTGGTCTCATGACCATAGTTTCATGACTATACAGCACTATATGGATGATAGAAAATTAAAAAACTATCATACATCTGATGTCACTCAGTCCCACTGTCACTGTGGGTAATGTGTGTGTGTGTGTGTGTGTGTGTGTGTGTTAAGTGAATTAGGTGTGAAACTATCAGGGTGCATTTAGTCTCCAGCGCCAACATAATTAGAATACCATGAAGTATTGTGAAATACTATATATTAAGGCTTTATATATAGGCTTTATGAACAGATTAGAGTGACTCGTGAAGGACCAGCACCACCTCCTCTTGTTCGATGGTTGAGGAATATATCTTCCAGAATCTGGGATTAAGATTTAGGAGCTCATTTTTATTCCACCTCCTTTCCTGAAAAGTCTGTCTTGCAGAATTGACTAAAAATTAATCTTCACATTAATTCCTAATTATTTTGCAATTCTTTTGTCAGTTCTTCTTGACCTGTTTTTCTCTTCCAGCTTTCCTGGACTATTGTATAGCACTCATAAATGATTAAATAAAAAATAATGTAGTTATTAAGATTGATATGGTTTGGAATTGGTAAAATGTACTTGGAAAAAAATCACAATAAAACAATATTTTCATGTTTAAGTTTGGAATATTAACTGACATGAATGAATGCTATATAAATATTGTTCATGTTAACATAATGTTTATAATGAATCTTATTGTACAGTGTTACTAAAGTTATTTATATATATATATATATATATATATATATATATATATTGTTTCTGTGAATGTGATTTTAAAGTCTAGATGATTCGGATTAACCCTTTAACCTGCCATATCCTTTAAAACCTCACTGCCAGAGGGATATTGTGAATGCATGTGCCCGCTGGGCACAGTTTACCTGATGCCACCGGGGTGGCGATGGCATTGGTGGCTTGAGCCCGCCATCGCTGCTTGCAGCTATATTTATTATTATTTTTTTTTTTTTTATTAAACCTTCCGGGGGTTTTTGGGGGCCTTAACATGCTCAAAAACTCTTGAAAATTGGCACACACATTGGAATCTGCGGCCATCAGGACGCCACAGAGACTGGGACCCGGGCGTGGCACAGGGGCTCTACAGCGCCCCCTGGAACACAGTCAGAAATCTTGAACCATAGCTCACACACACTTGCATATATTTATATGAAACTCAGTACACTTGTAGATCTCATTGAGCTGAACAACTTTCGCGCTCTATGTCAAAGGCTCCGCCCAACAGGAAGTCAGCTATTCAGGGCTGTTTAAAAAAAGCATGCTCTGGAATTTGAAATACTCCTCATGAGGTTTTTACATGATTGCCACCAAACTCGGTGAACATGATCTCAAGACATTGGGGATGAAAAATTGCGAGGGGATTTTTTATATCTCGAACGGTTTGCCCGTGGCGAGGCGTTGAAATTAGGGCAAAAAGTGAGAAACAGGAAATGCCTAATAACATCCACATACATTGCCTGAGTTTGATCAAACTTCATCGGTTTGTTCGATGTATGATACCGATCGTATATATGTGATTATTAAGAGTCAACGTTATAGCGCCACCAACTGGCAGCAGGAAGTGAGTCATTTTCAAAATGCTTTGAATTCAGCATCTTATTTTTACTCGATTTGCTTCAAACTTCATCAGAATAATGACAAAACATGGCCGATGTAAATCTGTTGTGGGGATATTGATATCTTATATATTGTTGCCATGGCAACGTGTCAAACTTGAATATTCTGTTATGGTGATTTTGAGGCAGATAACAACCTCAGATTTACATGAAACTCAAAACACATATCAGTATTCTTGATAGCTAGACAATGGCAAAAGCTTTTAAAAGGGCGTGGAAGAGGCACTCTATAGCGCCACCTTTTGTCAAAAGTGGGGGGGTTAGTTTTAGCTACAGACACCAAACTCGGTACATAAATTGTTCTTATCAACACGGACAACTTTCTAATTCACAGTCATCAGCTACGATCAACAGGAAGTCAGCTATTTTGATTTGAATGTGGATTTTTTTTTTACATTTAGCTGTGAATTAATGCATACTGCTCAGAGGAGAGTAACACTATACACACCAAACTTTGTCTACATGATGCCAAAACATTTTAAACAACTTAAATTGCCAATGGATTTTGGATAGCTTGAACGGTTTTGTCATGGTGATTTTTTTAAATGACAATAAAAATGGAATTATTAATTGTCCTGCATTTTTAAATTCCAAACACTTCAAAACCTTTTTTCATACAGAAAAAAAGTCATTCTGAGTAAATATGGATAGTTTCACGACTTTACAACACTGTATGGATAACAGAAAATTAAAAAACTGTCAGACATCTCATCTCACTCTGTCCCTCTGTTTGAGTATGTGTGCTTCAGACTTCCATTGTCTGAGAGAAATAGCGCCCCTACAGGTGCAATTACCGGACTTTTACTTTCACTTTTAAATCGGTTAAAAATACAAATACATACTTAGATTTAATTCACACTGACAAGCTAAACCAACATATCTGATTATTACCGGTTCAGGGCTCATGGATAAATTATTTCTGGCCAGAGATACTTGAGAAATAGGAGAGATGAATCACCGCTCTGATCACGAGCGTCTGGAGTAAAGAGCTCAGAAAAACGAATTTATTCCTGTTTTAAAGCTTTTAAAAATAAATTATTACAGCGATATCACACAATCAACCAATTAGAACACACCAAGAGCTAAATTCAGATGTTTTTGAACTGTTTGTGTGAAAATGAAATATTTGTGGCTGCCTATCTGAAATCACTGCCTCCGATCAGCGCTTACAGTGTCGAGCTCAAAACAAACGAATTTATTCTTGTTTAAGAGCTTTTTTAAATAAAATATTACCACAAATGCACACAATAAACCCATTGTAACACTGCAAGAGCTAAATGCAGGTGTTTGTGACTCGTTTAAGTGTGAAAGACTATTTGACACCGCCACTGGCAGAATAACATGTATCTCTCGAGCTGCAGGATTCTGGCCTTTCGTCGTACGAACGAACACATCACGGACAAGATTATTTCAAAAATAGCTTGGCGAATATGAACGAAAACAGCCAATTGAACATAAACTGTTGAGAAATAAATCTGAAGTGGATCTACTGGATTTGAATATTAAGTGACCGCATATACCAGCTGCTTCTGTCTTCAATTTGAATCTATAAAAAAAATGAAACTCATTCATCTTGGCTGCTTTTTTAATGTGTGTACGTATGTATTTATTATTTTGCTCTAACAAGAATTAATCTATATTTAATTAAATCAATTACATTTTATTTTACATTTTATTTGTCCATTTCTGCATCTAAACGCCTAAAAACATAAAACATGCTCTATTATACTATTGTTAGCAATTTCTTTATCGTCCAATTTTTCTGGTGTACACACTTTTATTTTCATAATAAACTTGTTTGTTAGATTATACACAGTTACAGTGGTCTATAATAAATATTGACAGGTTTTATTCAAGCTGTTTAGAATGATTGCAGTAGGCCAATTTTTTTTAAATGTAAATCCAAAAAAAAAAAAAAAAAAATTAATAAAAAACATTGGAAAACAATAACTGTTGTACTTTTTTATACATTTTGTATAATTTCATAGTTTATGCATTATAGTTATAAAAACAAATAAATGTAGCCACTCACATAGAAATTAGGCCTTATCCTTTTCTGACAGTTTTAGGGATTTTTAAAAATCCTAAAAAACCTTATTTGTGCTGCAAATAATAATTTCAAACTCAAAAGTAAATAGTCAGTTCATGCTTTATAAAGCCTTGTCCCAATATTAATAGTCAGTAGTAAGCAGTTTATAAATACAGCTATAAATAGCTTGTTTTTGGTTTATAAGCACATTTATTAAAAAGGAGAGTAAAGGGTCAGTTATCTTCCTATGAAAAATAAAAAAATAAAAATAAACAAACAACAACACAGATTGATACAGAACTCAGAAATTCTATTGTGGATTTATGATAAAATCAGCCTGTAAATGATTTCATACTCCTCCAAGAAGACACAAGTAGTTCACACCAAACTTTTTTTAACATGAAGCCAATATACTGAGATGTTAAATTGCGAATGGGTTTAGGATAGCTTAAATGGTGTGGCCATAGCGATTTATTAAAGTAACATAAAAAAAATACAATAGTTATTTTACTATATCTTTAAATTTTTTCATTCCAACTCTTCATATTTTTTATATACGTAGAAGTCATCATTTGAAGGAAGCACAGTAAGTTTCATAGCTTTATCATTTTCAAGAGCCAGCATAAAATTAAAACTATCATAACTTATAAATGAAGCTTGCAATTCTTAGTACCAATAATGGCCACCAGATGGAGCTATAGGATTACTTTTAAATAATTATGTAGAAACAAGTATGATTTAAATCATTTATAGAAATCTTTCAAAGAAAAATAATATGTATTTTATGTATTTTACTGATAAAATGACCCTCACTTAATTAGAATAACAAGCTGAAGTATTGTGAACTGTATATTAAGAATAATTCTTTATAAGCTTTATGGACAGATACGTTTTGAGTGACTCTTGAAGGATCAGCACCACATCCTCTTTTACCACTGTTTAAAGAATTTATCTTACAGAACAGGTGCGAATTAATTTTGGATAGCTTGAATGGTTTTGTCGTGGTGATTTTTTGAAATAACAGTAAAAAAGTAACCAGTAAATGTCTTTTATTTTTTTAAAGTGCAGCTTCTAAACACTTCAAAAAAAATTACACATAGAAGACAAGTCATTCTGAGGAAATATGCATAGTTTCATGACTATACAACACTATATGGATGATAGAAAATTAAAAAACTATCATACATCTGATGTCACTCTGTCCCTCTGTCACTGGTTAATGTGTGTGTGTGTGTGTGTGTGTGTGTGTGTGTGTGTGTGTGTGTGTGTGTGTGTGTGTTAAGTGAATTAGGTGTGAAACTATCAGGGAGCATTTAGTCTCCAGCGCCAACATTTTACAGAACTGCCACTTTCCTGGAGTCTCAGAATTACAATGTGTCAGGTTCTGAGAGATCTAAGATTCCAAAAAATGATTTAATTAGAATACCATGAAGTATTGTGAAATACTATATATTAAGACTTTATATAGGCTTTATGAAGCTATTAGATTAGTGACTCGTGAAGGACCAGCACCACCTCCTCTTGTTCGATGGTTTGAGGAATATATCTTCCAGAATCCGGGATTAAGATTTAGGAGCTCATTTTTATTCCACCTCCTTTCCTGAAAGTCTGTCTTGCAGAATTGACTAAAAATTATCTTCACATTAATTCCTAATTATTTTGCAATTCTTTTGTCAGTTCTTCTTGACCTGTTTTTTTCTTCTTCTTTTCTGACTCATGACCCAGTCAGCATTTTTTGTACAATGGTCAAGTCTTAACTTATCCATTTCTGTATTGCATTTTATGTTGATATTTCTCATGGGTATTTCATAATTTTCGACTTTACAGTTTGAGTTAAAACTCTTTTTTAGCGCATTTCATCTGTAAAAGAAAACATGCCTAATAATTCTACACACATGAATATAAGAGTTTTTCTCTTCCAGCTTTCCTGGACTATTGTATAGCACTCATAAATGATTAAATAAAATAATGGTAGTTATTAAGATTGATATGGTTGGAATTGGTAAAATGTTCTTGGAAAAAAATCACAATAAAACAATGTTTTAATGTTTAAGTTTGGAATATTAACTGACATGAATGAATGCTATATAAATATTGTTCATGTTAACATAATGTTTATAAATGGAATCTTATTGTAAAGTGTTACTAAAGTACATCAGCAATCCGGCACAGAGAAAGAAAATAAAGTAAAAAAACAAAACAAAACAGGCATAACCGGATTAACCCTTTAACTGCCATATCCCTTAAAATTTGATTGCCAGAGGGTTACTGTAAATGCTTCATGCCCGCTGGGCACAGTTTTCCCGATGCCACCGGGGTGGTGTTGCACTGACGGCTTGAGCCCGCCATCGCTGCTTGCAGCTATATTTCTTATTATTTTTTTATTTTTTATTAAACCTTCCGGGGGTTTTTAGGGGCCTTAACATGCTCAAAAAACTCTTGAAAATTGGCACCACACATTGGAATCTGCGGCCATCAGGACGCTGCAGAGGCTGGGACCCGGGCGTGGCACAGGGACTCTACAGCGCCCCCTGGAACACCTTCAGAAATCTTGAACCATAGCTCACACACACTTGCATGTATTTATATGAAACTCGGTACACATATAGATCTCATTGAGCCGAACAACTTTCACACTTTATGTCATAGGCTCCACCCAACAGGAAGTCAGCTATTCAGGGCTGTTTAAAAAAAGCATGCTCTGGAATTTGAAATACTCCTCTGAGGTTTTCAACCCGTTCGCCACGAAACTCGGTGAACATGATCTCAAGACATTGGGGATGAAAAATTGCGAGGGGATTTTTGATATCTCAAACGGTTTGCCCGTGGCGAGGCGTGGAAATTATGGCGAGAAATGAGAAACAGGAAATGTCTAATAACATCCACATACATTTCCTGAATTTGATCAAACTTCATTGGTTTGTTGGTTGTATGATAACGATCACATATATGTGACTATTAAGAGTCAACGTTATAGCGCCACCAACTGGCAGCAGGAAGTGAGTCATTTTCAAAATGCTTTTAATTCAGCGTCTTATTTTTACTCGATTTGCTTCAAACTTCATCAGAAAAATGACAAAACACGGCCGATGTAAATCTGTTGTGGGGATATTGATATCTAATATGGTGTTGCCATGGCAACGTGTCAAACTTGAATGTTCTGTTATGATGAGTTTGAGGCAGACAACAAGCTCAGATTTACATGAAACTCAAAACACATATCAGTATTAGTGATAGCTAGACAATAGCAAAAGCTTTTAAAAGGGCGTGAAGGAGGCACGCTATAGCGCCACCTTTTGTCAAAAGTGGGGGGGGGGGTTAGTTTTAGCTACAGACACCAAACTTGGAACATAAATTGTTCTTATCAAGACGGACAACTTTCTAATTCACAGTCATCAGCTACGACCAACAGGAAGTCGGCTATTTTGATTTGAATATTTAAATTGAGCTCTGATTTAATGCATACTCCTCAGAGGAAATGTTCACTATGCTCACCAAACTTTGTCTACATGTTGAAAAAACATTGAGGAACTTAAATTGCGAACGGATTTTGATTAGCTTGAACGGTTTGGTCGTGGTGATTTTTTGAAATGACAGTAAAAAGGGAATCATTCATTGTCTTGTATTTTTAAATTGCAGCTTCCAAACACTTTAAATTAAACTTCATACTGAGATCAAATCATTCTGAGGACATATGCATAGTTTCATGACTTTACAACACTGTATGATTAAAAGAAAATTAAAAAACTGTCAGACATCTCAACTCACTCTGTCCCTCTGTTTGAGGAATGTATGTGTGCTGACTGAGTGTGTGTGTGTGTGTGTGTGTCTGTGAGTGGGGGATGGGCATGAGCTGAGTGGCAGACACAATGAGAGAGAGCAAGAGAGAGAGAGAGAGACTTAATCATCTCTTTAATCACCAGAAAAAAAATGTATTTTAAATTGTTATTTTTTGTTGCTGTTGCTAACATTGCTGTTTTCATTAAAACTTAAGAAATATCTTAGGCCTTATCCTTTTCTGACAGTTTCAGGAATTAAAAACAAAATTCTAAAAATACTTATTTGTGCTGCAAATAATAATTTCAACTCATTTGATACTGACCTATTCCATCCTGTGACATGACATGTATCTACATTTTAAAAATCTCATGGATGTAACAGTAAAACTGTTCAGCTCACGGATCAAGACTAAGCTGTAATGCAAGCAGAACTTTCACAAATGCTTATAAGTCATTAATGGATTTAATAACAATGTAAAATAATGTCTAATTTGTTAACATTAGTAAATGCATTGGTAACACTTTATAATAACTGCAAGTAGTTCACACCAAAGTTTTTCAGCATGATGCCAATATACTGAAGATGTTAAATTGCGAATGGGTTTAGGATACCTTAAATGTTGTGGCCATTGCGATTTATTAAAGTAACATAAAAAAATACAATAGTTATTTTACTATATCTTTACAATTATTCATCCCAACTCTTCATAATTTTTTATATACGTAGAAGTCATCATTTGAAGGAAGCACAGTAAGTTTCATAGCTTTATTATGTTCAGGAGCCAGCATAAAATTAAAACTATCATAACTTATTAATCAAGCTTGCAATTCTTAGTACCAATAATGGCCACCAGATGGAGATATAGGATTACTTTTAAATAATTATTGTAGAAACGAGAATGATTTATATCATTTATAGAAATCTTTCAAAGAAAAATATGTATTTTATGTATTTTACTGATAAAATGACCCTCACTTAATTAGAATAACAAGCTGAAGTATTGTGAAATACTGTATATTAAGAATAATTCTTTATAGGCTTTATGGACAGATAAGTTTTGAGTGACTCTTGAAGGTTCAGCACCAGATCCTCTTTTACCACTGTTTAAAGAATTTATCTTACAGAACAGGTTCGGATGAATTTTGAATAGCTTGAATGGTTTTGTTGTGGTGATTTTTTGAAATAACAGTAAAAAAGGAACCAGTAAATGTCTTTTATTCTTTTAAAGTGCAGCTTCTAAACACTTCAAAAAAGGTACACATAGAAGAAGGAAATATGCATAGTTTCATGACTATACAACACTATATGGATGATAGAAAATTAAAAAAACTATCATACATCTGATGTCACTCTGTCCCTCTGTCACTGTGGGTAATGTGTGTGTGTGTTTGTGTGTTAGGTGTGTGTGCTGAGTTTGTGTGAATGTGTGGAGGAGGGGGATGGGCTAGGTGTCAGAGAGAGAGAGAGAAGAGAGAAAGAGAGAGGGAGGGAGACTTAATCATCTCTTTAATCACCAGAATTATAGGTCAATAAAATTATTACAAAACACTAATAAATTATTAAGAGAGAGAGAGAGAGAGAGAGAGACAGGGAGAAACATCTCAGAGTTAACATCTCTTTAATCACCAGCAGAAAAAAAATCAGTAATTTTGTGTTGTTGTTTTTTTTTTTTTTTTTTCATCATTACAGCTTAAAGCTGTAGTAGGTAACTTTTGACACTCTAGCGGTTAATAAACAGAACTGCTTGCGTCTTGCGGAAGAACATTGTAGCCGGAACTACTTCTCTCTGTTTATGTCTATGAAGAATCACAAAGGTACTGGGTTACTTCACTGAAGCAATCTAAAATAGTCAGAATATAAACACTTATTATAGGTGTACTCTAGTGATTCAGGACAGGCTGAAAACACGGTTTGGAAAATGGATTCATGGTGTACTCCCTTATTATGTACATTTTGTAAATCTTGAACACAAAAAAAAGTAATGGACCGTAGCTCTGATTGGTTGTTTCTTAACGGGAGCGGTGCATTTCTGCAAATGGCAATAGGACCACTGGGAGGAGCCAGAGGAGCTTGATTTTTTTCACAAATTATCCATCTCATATACTACTGTCAGAACATAATGACAGGTTAACAAATATGTAAAAAAATATTTTTTTATAAAAGTTACCTACTGCAGCTTTAAGAAATATCTTAGGCCTCATCATTTTCTGTCAGTTTTAGGGACAAAAAAAACTAGTACAAGTTGATTTGTAATCCTAAACCAGTTAATTTAATTAATTTACATAACACCTTACTGGAAAAGAATTAAGAATTAAAGTGAAGAATTTGGTGTGAAACTATCAGGGAGCATTTAGTCTGCAGCGCCAACAATTTACAGAACTGCCACTTTCCTGGAGTCTCAGATTTACAATGTGTCAGGTTCTGAGAGACTTAAGATTCCAAAAAATGATTGAATTAGAATACCATGAAGTATTGTGAAATACTATATATTAAGACTTTATATATAGGCTTTATGAACAGATTAGAGTGACTCGTTAAGGACCAGCACCACCTCCTCTTGTCCAATGGTTTGAGGAATATATCTTCCAAAATCTGGGTTTAAGATTTAGGAGCTCATTTTTTAATTTTGCAGAATTGACAAAAAATTTATCTTCACATTAATTCCTAATTATTTTGCTATTGCAGTTCTTCTCGACCCGTTTTTTCTTCTTCTCCTTTTCTGACCTCATGACCCAGTCAGCATTTTTTGTACAATGGTCAAGTCTTAACTTATCCATTTCTGTATTGCATTTGTGTTTGATATTTCTCATGGGGATTTCATAATTTTCGACTTTTCAGTTTGATATAAAACTCTTTTTTAGCGCATTTCATCTGTAAAAGAAAACATGCCTAATAATTCTGCACACATGAATATAAGGAATTTTTCTCTTCCAGCTTTCCTAGACTATTGTATAGCACTCATAAATGATTAAATACAAAATAATGGTAGTTATTAAGATTGATATGGTTTGGAATTGGTAAAATGTGCTTGGAAAAAAATCACAATAAAACAATGTTTTAATGTTTAAGTTTGGAATATTAACTGACATGAATGAATGCTATATAAATATTGTTCATGTTAACATAATGTTTATAAATGAAATCTTATTGTAAAGTGTTACTAAAAAAATATTAATATATTGTTCTGTGAATGTGATTTTAAAGTCTAGATGATTCGGATTAACCCTTTAACTGCCATATCCTTTAAAACCTCACTGCCAGAGGGATATTGTGAATGCATGTGCCCGCTGGGCACAGTTTACCTGATGCCACCGGGGTGGCGATGGCATTGGTGGCTTGAGCCCGCCATCGCTGCTTGCAGCTATATTTAGGGCTCAAGCCTGGAGGGCGAGAGCCCTATTGTTTTCCTTAGGATTATTATTTATTTTTTTTTTTTCTTTATTCTTCTAATTTTTTTCCAAGGTTTCGGGGGCTTTTGGGGTCCTTAACATACTCAAAAACTCTTGAAAATTGGCACACACCTTGGAACCTGCGGCCATTAGGGCCGGGCAGAGTCTGATACACGGGCGTGGCACAGGGGCTCTACAGCGCCCCCTGTAGTACTGAGGGCCATATATCATGCATACTTGCACGTATACATATGAAACTTGGTACATATATATAATTCATCAAACCAAACAACTTTCACACTGCATGTCATAAGCTCCGCCCAACAGGAAGTTGGCTATTTAGGGTTTTATGAAAAACACATGCTCTGGAATTTGATATACTCCTCTGAGGAACTCCACCCGTTCACCACAAAACTCAGTGAACACGATCTCAAGACATTGGGGATGCTAAATTGCGAAGAGATTTTTTATATCTCGAACGGTTTGCCCGTGGCGAGGCGTTGAAATTATGGCGAGAAATGAGAAACAGGAAATGTCTAATAACATCCACATACATTTCCTGAATTTGATCAAACTTAATTTGTTTGTTCGTTGTATGATACCGATCGTATATATGTGACTATTAGGAGTCAAAGTTATAGCGCCACCAACTGGCAGCAGGAAGTGAATCATTTTCAAAACGCTTTGAATTCAGCATCTTATTTTTACTTGATTTGCTTCAAACTTCATCAGAATAATGACAAAACACGGCCGAAGAAAATCTGTTGTGGGGATATTGATATCTAATATAGTGTTGCCATGGCAATGTGTCAAACTTGAATGTTCTGTTCTGGTGATTTTTAGGCAGACAACAAGCTCAGATTTACATGAAACTCGAAACAGATATCAGTATTAAAGATAGCTAAACCATGGCAAAAGCTTTGAAAAGGGCGTGGAAGAGGCACTCTATAGCGCCACCTTTTGTCAAAAGTGGGGGGGTTAGTTTTAGCTACAGACACCAAACTTGGTACATAAATTGTTCTTATCAAGACGGACAACTTTCTAATTCACAGTCATAAGCTACGATCAACAGGAAGTCGGCTATTTTGATTTGAATGTGTATTTTTGAGATTTTACAGTTGTAAAATTAATGAATACTCCTCACAGGGGAAATACACTATACACACAAAACTTTGTCTACATGAAGAAAAAACATCGAGGAACTTAAATTGCGAACAGATTTTGGTTAGCTTGAACGGTTTTGTTGTGGTGATTTTTTGAAATGACAGTAAAAAGTGAAACATTAATCGTCTTCTATTTTTAAATTGCAGCTTCCAAACCTTTAAAAAACATTTTTCATTTAGAAAACCAGTGATTCTGAGGAAATATGCATAGTTTCATGACTTTACAGCACTGTATGATTAAAAGAAAATTAAAAAACTGTCAGACATCTGATCTCACTCTGTCACTCTGTTTGAGGAATGTAATGAGTGCTGACTGTGTGTGTGTGTGAGTGTGAGTGGGGGAGGGGTGTGAGCTGAGTGGCAGACAGACAGAGAGAGAGAGAGAGAGAGAGAGAGAGATTTAAACATCTCTTTAATCACCAGAAAAAAAAACTGTTTTTTAAATTGTTATTTTTTTGTTGTTGTTGCTAATTGTGCTGTTTTCATTACAGCTTAAGAAATATCTTAGGCCTTATCCTTTTCTGACAGTTTCAGGGATTAAAAAAAAATCATAAAAAACCTTATTTGTGCTGCAAATAATAATTTCAAACTCATTTGATACTGACCTCTGACACCCTGTGACATGACATTTATTTGAATTTACATAATCTCATGGATGTAACAGTAAAACTGTTCAGCTCACAGATGAAGACTAAGCTGTAATGCAAGCAGAACTATTTCACAAATGCTTATAGGTTAATGAAATCATAACAAAACACTTTTAAATTATTTAAGGATTTGGTAACACTTTAAAATAATGTCTCAATTGTTAACATTAGTAAATGCATTGGTAACACTTCATAATAGCTGCAATTCTTAGCTAAGCATTAGTAAATAGTCAGTTCATGCTTTATATAGCCTTCTCCCAAAATTAATATTTTAGTAAGCATTTTATAAATACAGCTATAATTAAATTGTTCATGGTTTATATGCATATTTATTTTGAGGAGATTAAAGGCTGTAATCTTCCAAAAAAAATGGAAAATAAAAAATTAAATAAACAAACACAGAACTCATAAATATTTATTTCAAGATGCAATAAAAGAAAACTGTACACTTGAATTTATATATATATATATATATATATATATATATATATATATATATATATATATATATATATATACACACAAACAATTGCATAAGTTTATATTGAACATTTTTTATCAAGTGTACAGCTAATAATAGGAATAATAATTATGCATTTTATTTAGTTTTAGCTACAGACACCAAACTTGGTACGTAAATTGTTCTTATCAAGACGGACAACTTTCTAATTCACAGTCATAAGCTACAACCAACAGGAAGTCCGCTATTTTTATTTGAATATGGATTTTTGGGAAGATAATTTTGTGAATTAATGAATACTCCTCACAGGGGAAGTACACTATACACACCAAACTTTGTCTACATGAAGAAAAAACATTGAGGAACTTAAATTGCGAACAGATTTTGGTTAGCTTGAACTGTTTTGTCGTGGTGATTTTTTGAAATGACAGTAAAAAGGGAAACATTAATTGTCTTGTATATTTAAATTGCAGCTTCCAAACACTTCAAAGCATTTGTTCATACAGAGATCAAATCATTCTGAGGAAATATGCATAGTTTCACGACTTTACAACACTGTATTGATAAAAGAAAATATGAAAACTATCAGACTTCTCAACTGACATGATCTCACTCTGGCCACTCTGTCTGTGTGAGGAAAGGGAGGGGGAGAGGGAGGGGGAGTGTGAGGGGGTTGGTGACTGTGAATTTTTGGTGATTGACAGTGTGTGTGGATTGTAGGGAGGGGCTGTCTGGCAGAGAGAGAGAAAGAGAGAGAGAGACCTAATCATCCCTTTAATAATCAGGAAAAAAAATCTGTATTTTAAATTGTTATTGTTTTTGTTGTTGCTAATGGTGGCGTTTTTTTCCTTTCATTACAGGTTAAGAAATCTCTTAGGCCTTATCCTTTTCTGACAGTTTTAGGGATTTAAAAACATCCTAATAATCCTTATTTGTGCTGCAAATAATAATTTCAAACTCATTTGATACTGACCTATGACATTCTGTGACATGACATTTATTAATCTCATGGATGTAACAGTAAAACTCTTCAACTGACAGATAAAGCTGCAATGCAAGCAAAACTATTTCACAAATGCTTATAGGTCATTAAAATCATTACAAAACACTAATAAATTATTTAAGGATTTGGTAACACTGTAAAATAATGTCTAATTTGTTAACATTAGTAAATGCATTGGTAACTTTATAATAACTGCACTCATTAGCTAAGCATTAGTAAATAGTTCATGATTATAAAGCCTTTTCCCTTAATAATAGTCATTATTAAGCAGTAATACATCTATAAATAAATTGTTCTTGGTTTAATTAAAAGCACATATATTACAAAGGAGATTAAAGTCTTAGTTGTCTCATAAAATAAATAAATAAACCCAACCCAGTTTGATTCAGAATTCAGAAATATTTATTTCAAGATGCAATAAAAGGAAACTGTACACTTAAATAGCTTTTGAGCGATTCTTGAAGGATTAGCATCACCTCCTCTTGTACGATGGTTTGAGGAATATATCTTCCAGATAGTACCACCACTCCCTATATGCAGAGTATGCAGTCTTCGTAGGGCACCAACTCCCAGAGGGGGCACCATCCCAGTTGCTCAAAAAAAAAAAAAATTCTCCCATCCGTGCTCGCGACCGCTCACACCTCATGTTTGCGGCTGAATGTTCGTAATTGATGGATGGACATCTATGCCTGGGTATAGGACATCAGCAATCCGACACAGAGAAAAGAAAACTAAAGAAAAAAAAAAAAAAGGCATAAAGCTGTCTTGACATTGGACATTCAAGAGTCTCAAATTTAGGGACGGTCTCTAAAGTTACATGTGATATTGTTATACACTTTTCTAACGTCAGTAGCATTTGAAGAGAATTACTTACAAAAACAACTGTAATTGTTCATCTAGGTGACAGCTATAATGCACAGTTAATTTGAATGTTTGATATTTATTACAACAAACTGTAAGTCATATGTAAATTTGCTACTTTTTCACATGGGCTCAAATGCAAATTTGAAGCTCAATAGCATTTGAGAAGAAAGACTTGCAGTCACAAAACAATTGTAATGTGTTCATATAGGTGTCAGCTATAATGCACACCTTATACATTTTTTATAAATATAAAAATAATGTGTTACTAAAGTTATATATATTGTTCTGTGTATGTGATTTCAAAGTCTAGATTGGTCGGATTAACCCTTTAACTGCCGCATTCCTTAAAACTTGATTGTCAGAGGGTTACTGTAAATGCTTATGCCCGCTGGGCACAGTTTTCCCGATGCCACCGGGGTGGCGTTGCACTGATGGCTTGAGCCCGACATCGCTGCTTGCAGCTATATTTAGGGCTCAAGCCCAAAGGGCGAGAGGCCTATTGTTTTCCTTAGGATTATTTTTTATTATTATTATTATTATTTTATTTTTTTTTCCAACGTCTCGGGGGCTTTTGGGGCCCTTAATGTGCTTAAAAAGTCTTGAAAATTGGCACACAGATTGGAACCTGCGGCCATTAGGGCCGGGCAGAGACTGATACACGGGCGTGGCACAGGGGCTCTACAGCGCCCCCTGGAATATGGAGGGCCATATATCATACATTCTTACTCGTAGACGAATGAAACTCGGTACACATATAAATCTCATCAATCCAAAAAACTTTTGTATTGCATATCATAGGCTCCGCCCAATAGGAAGTTGGCTATTTAGGGTTTAGTATTCAAATTTTTCGTCAAAGTTGTGGGGGCTTTTGGGGTCCTTAACATACTCAAAAACTCTTGAAAATTTGCGCACACTTTGGAATCTGTGGCCTTTAGGAGCCTGCAGAGGCTGGGACCCGGGCGTGGCACAGGGGCTCTACGGCGCCCCCTGGAACACAGTCAGAAATGTTGATGTATAGCTCACACATACTTGCACATATTCATATGAAACTCAGTACACATATAGATCTCATCGTGCCGAACAACTTTCGTATTGCATGTCATAGGCTCCACCCAACAGGAAGTCAGCTATTTAGAGTTATGTAAAAAGCGCATGCTCTGGAATTTGAAATACTTGTCATAGGTTTTTTTCTCGATTGCCGCCAAACTTGGTCAACATGATCTCAAGACACTGGGGATGAAAAATTGCCAGGGGATTTTTGATATCTCGAACGGTTTGCTCGTGGCGAGGCGTTGAAATTATGGCGAGAAATGAGAAACAGGAAGTGTCTAATACCGTCCACATACATTTCCTGATTTTAATCAAACTTCATCAGATTATTCGTTGTATGATGTCGATCGCATATATGTGACTATTAGGAGTCAAAGTTATAGCGCCACCAACTGGCAGAAGGAAGTGTGTCATTTTCAAAATGATTTGAATTCAGCATCTTATTATTACTCGATTTGCTTCAAACTTCATCAGAATAATGGTAAAACACAGCCGATATAAATCTGCAAGGGGGATATTGATATCTAAAAAATTGTTGGCGTGGCAACATGTCAAACTGGAATACTTCTCAGGTGATTTTGAGGCAAATAACATACTTAGAATTTCACAAAACTCTGAACACACATCAGTATTTCTGATAGGAACTTAAATTGTGAATGGATTTTGGATAGCTTGAATGGTTTTGCCGTGGTGATTTTTTTAAATGACCTTACAAAGGGAATCATTATTGTATTTTTAAATTGCAGCTTCCAAACACGTCAAAGAATTTTTTCATACAGATGAAAAAGTCATTCTGAGGAAATATGCATAGTTTAACGACTTTACAACACTGTATGGATAACAGAAAATTAAAAAACTGTCAGACATCTCATCTCACTCTGTCCCTCTGTTTTAGTATATGTGCTTCAGACTTCCATTGTCTGAGAGAAATTGCGCCCCTACAGGTTCAATTCCCGAACTTTTACTTTCACTTTTAAATCGGTTAAAAATACAAATAAATACTTAGATTTAATTCACACTGACAAGCTAAACCAACATATCTGATTATTAACGGTTCAGGGCTCAAGGATAAATTATTTCTGGCCAGAGATACGTGAGAAATAGGAGAGATGAATCACCGCTGTGATCACGAGCGTCTGGAGTAAAGAGCTCAGAAAAAACGAATTTATTCCTGTTTTAAAGCTTTTAAAAATAAATTATTACAGCGATATCACACAATCAACCAATTAGAACACACCAAGAGCTAAATTCAGATGTTTTTGAACTGTTTGTGTGAAAATGAAATATTTGTGGCTGCCTATCTGAAATCACGCCTCCGATCAGCGCGTACAGTGTCGAGCTCAAAACAAACGAATTTATTCTTGTTTAAGAGCTTTTTTAAATAAAATATTACCACAAATGCACACAATAAACCCATTGTAACACTACAAGAGCTAAATGCAGTTGTTTGTGACCTGTTTAAGTGTGCAAGACTATTTGAAAGCGCGACTGGCAGAATAACATGTATCTCTCGAGCTGCAGGTTTCTGTCTTTCGTCGTACGAACGAACACATAACGGACAAGATTATTTCAAAATACATAATAGCTTGGCGAATATAAACGAAAACAGCCACGTGAACATAAACTGGATCTACTGGATTTGAATATTAAAGTGACCACATTTACCACTTGCTTCTGTCTTCAATTTTAATCTATATAAAAAAGGAAACTCATTCGACTTGGCTGCTTTTTTAATGTGTGCGTATTTATTTATTTACCTTTTTATACATTTTGTATAATTTCATAGTTTGTGTATTACAATTATGAAAACAAAAATAAATTTAGCCACTCACATAGAAATAGCTTAGGCCTTAACCTTTTTCTGTCAGTTTTAGGGATTTTTAAAAATCCTAAAAAAAACTTATTTGTGCTGCAAATAATAATTTCAAACTCATTTGATACTGACCTATGACATCCTGTGACATTATATTTATTTGAATTTACATAATCTCATAGATGTAACAGTAAATCTGTTCAGCTCACAGATCAATACTAAGCTGTAATGCAAGCAGAACTTTCACAAATGCTTATGAGTCATTTAAGGATTTGATAACACTGTAAAATAATGTCTAATTTGTTAACATTAGCAAATTCATTGATAACACTTTATAATAACTGCACTCATTAGTAAATAGTCAGTTCATGCTTTATAAAGCCTTGTCCCAATATTAATAGTCAGTAGTAAGCAGTTTATAAATACAGCTATAAATAGCTTGTCCTTGGTTTATAAGCACATTTATTAAAAATGAGAGTAAAGGGTCAGTTATCTTCCTATGAAAAATAAAAGATAAAAATAAACAAACAACAACACAGATTGATACAGAACTCAGAAATTTTATTGTGGATTTATGATAAAATCAGCCTGTAAATGAATTCATACTCCTCCTCATACTACTCCATACTCCTTTTTCAACATGATGCCAATATACTGAGATGTTAAATTGTGAATGGGTTTAGGATAGCTTAAATGGTGTTGCCATAGAGATTTATTAAAGTAACATAAAAAATACAATAGTTATTTTACTATATCTTTAAAATTTTTCATTCTAACTCTTCATAATTTTTTATATAAGTAGAAGTCCTCATTTGAAGGAAGCACAGTAAGTTTCATAGCTTTATCATTTTCAAGAGCCAGCATAAAATTAAAACTATCATAACTTATAAATCAAGCTTGCAATTCTTAGTACCTATAATGGCCACCAGAGGGAGCTATAGGATTACTTTTAAATAATTATTGGAGAAACGAGTATGATTTAAATAATTTATAGAAATCTTTCAAATAAAATAATATGTATTTTAGGAATTTTACTGATAAAATGACCCTCACTTAATTAGAATAACAAGCTGAAGTATTGTGAACTGTATATTAAGAATAATTCTTAATAGGCTTTATGGACAGATACGTTTTAAGTGACTCTTGAAGGTTCAGCACCACATCCTCTTTTACCACTGTTTAAAGAATTAATCTTACAGAACAGGTGTGAATGAATTTTGGATAGCTTGAATGGTTTTGTCGTGGTGATTTTTTGAAATAATAGTAAAAAAGGAACCAGTAAAAAAAAAGTGCAGCTTCTAAACACTTCAAAAAAATGTACACATAGAAGACAAGTCATTCTGAGGAAATATGCATAGTTTCATGACTATACAACATTATATGAATGACAGAAAATTAAAAAACATACATCTGATGTCACTCTGTCCCTCTGTGACTGTGTGTGTGTGTTTGTGTGTGTTTTAAGTGAATTAGGTGTGAAACTATCAGTGAGCATTTAGTCTCCAGCGCCAACATTTTACAGAACTGCCACTTTCCTGGAGTCTCAGAATTACAATGTGTCAGGTTCTGAGAGATCTAAGATTCCAAAAAATTATTTAATTAGAATACCATGAAGTATTGTGAAATACTATATATTAAGACTTTATATATAGGCTTAATGAACAGATTAGAGTGACTCGTGAAGGACCAGCACCACCTCCTCTTGTTCGATGGTTTGAGGAATATATCTTCCAGAATCTGGGATTAAGATTTAGGAGCTCATTTTTATTCCACCTCCTTTCCTGAAAGTCTGTCTTGCAGAATTGACTAAAAATTAATCTTCACATTAATTCCTAATTCTTTTGCAATTCTTTTGTCAGTTCTTCTTGACCTGTTTTTCTCTTCCAGCTTTCCTGGACTATTGTATAGCACTCATAAATGATTAAATAAAAAATAATGGTAGTTATTAAGATTGATATGGTTTGGAATTGGTAAAATGTGCTTGGAAAAAAATCACAATAAAACAATGTTTTAATGTTTAAGTTTGGAATATTAACTGACATGAATGAATGCTATATAAATATTGTTCATGTTAACATAATGTTTATAAATGAAATCTTATTGTAAAGTGTTACTAAAGTTATATATATATATATATATATATATATATATATATATATATATATATATATATATATATATATATATATTGTTCTGTGAATGTGATTTTAAAGTCTAGATGATTCGGATTAACCCTTTAACTGCCATATCAAGTTCAAGTTCTAGTTCAAGTTCAATTTATTTGTATAGCGCATTTACAACAGCCTCCTGGCTGACCAAAGTGCTTTAACATAAGAGCAAGAATATTACACATACATAAAAATAGACCAGACAAAAAATTTAAAACCACCCATTTCAAAATGTAGCATAACACAGTACAGTACAGTACACTAAGGAAAATAAAAAAGTTTTTAGCAAAGATTTAAAAATAGACAAGGAAGGGGCCAGTCTGATCTCTAAAGGCAGGGTATTCCAGAGTCGTGGCCCAGCCACTGCAAATGCACGCTCCCCTCTACGCTCCCCTCTATCCTTTAAAACCTCACTGCCAGAGGGATATTGTGAATGCATGTGCCCGCTGGGCACAGTTTACCTGATGCCACCGGGGTGGTGATGGCATTGGTGGCTTGAGCCCGCCATCGCTGCTTGCAGCTATATTTATTATTATTATTATTCTTCTCTAAGATGAATCGCATTTTTGAGGGCCTAAACATGCTCGAAAAGTCATGAAACTTTGCACACACCTCAGAACTGGCGAAAATGTACGTCTGATATGGGTTTCAGAAGTGGGTGTGGCAAAATGGCTCAACAGCGCCACCTATACACGTTCATCGGTGTGCGCCTCGAGCTACGTTTCATGTACAAAAAAATCGGTATACACATGTAACTCTCCAATACCTACAAAAAAGTCTCTTGGAGCAAAATCCGAAACCCAACAGGAAGTCGGTTATTTCTAATATTATGAGCAAATTTTGTGTCATTTTTGTCATTTCCATGCGTTGTATTTTAACGAACTCCTCCTAGAGATTAATTCAGATCAACACCAAATTTGGTATGCCTAATCTGAAGGCCATTGCGATGTTAAATTGCGAAGCTTTTGAGTTTTCGTTGAAGGGCCTGTGTGTGGCGGCCTGGCGAATTTCGATGATTCGCCATGAAACAGGAAGTTGCTATAACTCAGACATACAATGACCAATCTGCCCCAAACTTCACATGTTTGCTGAGTCTCCTGTCCTGAACAGTTTGACACGACCATATTCAGTTATAGTCATAGCGCCACCTATTGGCAACAGGAAGTGACATATTTTACGCTGCAACAAACTACTCCTAGAAATTTTTGACATCAATGTCTTTTTTGTCGTCAGTCTAATCTAAAGGCCTGTACGACGTTAAATTGAGAAGATCTTGAGTTTTCGTTAAAGGGCGTGTCCATGGCGCCATGTCAAAATTCGATGTCTCGCCATGGGAGTAGTTGTTGTTGTAACTCAGTCATAAAATATCAGATCTTGCCCAAACTTCAAATGTTTGATAAGAGTACTGACCTGAACACATCTGGAGGCTAATATTCCATTGGGTGTGGCAAAATGGATCGATAGCGCCACCTATACATTTTCAATGGAGTGCGCCTCGAGCTACATGTCATATACATGTACGAAAATCGGTAAACATATGTAACACACCAATAGCTACAAAAAAGTCTCTTGGTACGAAATCCGAATCCCAACAGGAAGTCGGTTATTTTTAACTTTCCCTGCAAAATTGGTGTTGTTTTTGTCATTTTCAGGGGTTGTATTTTAACGAACTCCTCCTAGAGATTTATTCAGATCAACACCAAACTTGGTCAGTGTAATCTAACGCCCTTTGCCATGTTAAATTGCGAAGGAATTGAGGTTTCGTTAAAGGGCGTGTCCATGGCGGCCTGACAAATTTCGATGATTCGCCATGAAAAATGATGGTGCTATAACTCACACATACAATGTCCAATCCGCCCCAATCTTCACATTTTTGATAAGACTCTTCACCTGAACAGATCTACATGCCAATATTCAGTTATAGTCATAGCGCCACCTATTGGCAACTGGAAGTGACATATTTTACACTGTGACAAACTACTCCTAGAAATTATATGACATCAATGTCTTTTTTGTGGTCAGTCTAATCTAAAGACCTGTGTGATGTTTAGTTGTGAAGATCTTGAGTTTTTGTTAAAAGGCATGTCCATGTCGCCATGACGAAGTTCGATGTCTCGCCATGGGAATAAAAGATGTTATAACTCAGGCATAAAATGTCCGATCTTGCCCAAACTTCACATGTGTGATAAGGGTCCTGGCTTGAACACATCTGAAGGCCAATATTCCATTATAACGATAGCGCCACCTGCTGGCAACAGGAATATTGGCACACATATGGAATAAACTTTGATATATTGCACTTATATTTCTGAGTTTAAATGCATATTTCTCAACATTAACCTTTTTACCTTAGAGTTACAAATGATCTGCTCTTATCATCTGATCGTGGGTGTATCTCTCTATTAGTTTTATTGGATCTTAGTGCTGCGTTTGACACAATTGACCACAACATTCTTTTGCATAGACTTGAACACTTTGTTGGCATCAGTGGAAGTGCATTAGCATGGTTTAAATCGTACTTATATGACCGCCATCAGTTCGTAGCAGTGAACGAAGATGTATCATATCGATCACAAGTGCAGTATGGAGTACCTCAAGGCTCAGTTCTAGGGCCGCTACTCTTCACGCTTTATATGTTACCCTTGGGAGATATCATCAGGAAACATGGTGTTAGCTTTCACTGTTATGCTGATGATACGCAGCTCTATATTTCCTCGCAGCCCGGTGAAACACACCAATTTGAAAAACTAATGGAATGCATAGTCGATATAAAAAATTGGATGACGAGTAATTTCTTACTGCTAAATTCAGAAAAAACAGAGGTGTTAATCATAGGGCCTAAAAACTCTACTTGTAATAACCTAGAACACTGTCTAAGACTTGATGGTTGCTCTGTCAATTCTTCGTCATCAGTTAGGAACCTAGGTGTGCTACTTGATCGCAATCTTTCCTTAGAAAGCCACGTTTCTAGCATTTGTAAAACTGCATTTTTCCATCTCAAAAATATATCTAAATTACGGCCTATGCTCTCAATGTCAAATGCAGAAATGTTAATCCATGCATTTATGACTTCAAGGTTAGACTACTGTAATGCTTTATTGGGTGGTTGTTCTGCACGCTTGGTAAACAAACTACAGCTAGTCCAAAATGCAGCAGCAAGAGTTCTTACTAGAACCAGGAAGTATGACCATATTAGCCCGGTCCTGTCCACACTGCACTGGCTCCCTATCAAACATCGTATAGATTTTAAAATATTGCTTATTACTTATAAAGCCCTGAATGGTTTAGCACCTCAGTATTTGAATGAGCTCCTTTTACATTATACTCCTCTACGTCCGCTACGTTCTCAAAACTCAGGCAATTTGATAATACCTAGAATATCAAAATCAACTGCGGGCGGCAGATCCTTTTCCTATTTGGCGCCTAAACTCTGGAATAACCTACCTAACATTGTTCGGGAGGCAGACACACTCTTGCAGTTTAAATCTAGATTAAAGACCCATCTCTTTAACCTGGCATACACATAACATACTAATATGCTTTTAATATCCAAATCCGTTAAAGGATTTTTAGGCTGCATTAATTAGGTAAACTGGAACCGGAACACTTCACATAACACCGTACTTTCTACATCATTAGAAGAATGGCATCTACGCTAATATTTGTCTGTTTCTCTCTTGTTCCGAGGTCACCGTGGCCACCAGATCCAGTCTGTGTCCAGATCAGAGGGGTCACTGCAGTCACCCAGATCCAGTACGTATCCAGACCAGATGGTGGATCAGCACCTAGAAAGGACCTCTACTGCCCTGAAAGACAGCGGAGACCAGGACAACTAGAGCCCCAGATACAGATCCCCTGTAAAGACCTTGTCTCAGAGGAGCACCAGGACAAGACCACAGGAAACAGATGATTCTTCTGCACAATCTGACTTTGCTGCAGCCTGGAATTGAACTACTGGTTTCGTCTGGTCAGAGGAGAACTGGCCCCCCAACTGAGCCTGGTTTCTCCCAAGGTTTTTTTCTCCATTCTGTCACCGATGGAGTTTCGGTTCCTTGCCGCTGTCGCCTCTGGCTTGCTTAGTTGGGGTCACTTCATCTACAGCGATATCATTGACTTGATTGCAAATTAAAACAGACACTATTTCGACTGAACAGAGATGACATCAATGAATTCAATGATGAACTGCCTTTAACTATCATTTTGCATTATTGAGACACTGTTTTCCAAATGAATGTTGTTCAGTGCTTTGGCGCAATGTATTTTGTTTAAAGCACTATATAAATAAAGGTGATTGATTGATTGATTGACTAAAGCCACACGATGGCGGTGAGCCCGGGTGCGAGGGCCCGTTCATCGCTGCTTGCAGCTTTAATTAGGGCTCAAGCCTGAAGGGGCGAAGAGCCCTATTGTTCTTCTAAGGATTATTCTTATTATTATTTTTTTTATTTTTTATTAAACCTTCCGGGGGTTTTTGGGGGCCTTAACATGCTCAAAAACTCTTGAAAATTGGCACACACATTGGAATCTGCGGCCATCAGGACGCCGCAGAGGCTTGGACCCGGGCGTGGCACAGGGGCTCTACAGCGCCCCCTGGAACACAGTCAGAAATCTTGAACCATAGCTCACACACACTTGCATGTATTTATATGAAACTCGGTACACTTATAGATCTCATTGAGCCGAACAACTTTCACACTTTATGTCCTAGGCTCCGCCCAACAGGAAGTCAGCTATTCAGGGCTGTTTAAAAAAAGCATGCTCTGGAATTTGAAATACTCCTCTGAGGTTTTCAACCCGTTCGCTACGAAACTCGGTGAACATGATCTCAAGACATTGAGGATGAAAAATTGCGAGGGGATTTTTGATATCTCGAACGGTTTGCCCGTGGCGAGGCGTGGAACTTATGGCGAGAAATGAGAAACAGGAAATGTCTAATAACATCCACATTTCCTGAATTTGATCAAACTTCATGGGTTTGTTCGTTGTATGATACCGATTGTATATATGTGACTATTAAGAGTCAACGTTATAGCGCCACCAACTGGCAGCAGGAAGTGTGTCATTTTCCAAATGCTTTGAATTCAGCATCTTATTTTTACTCGATTTACTTAAAACTTCATCAGAATAATGACAAAACACGGCCGATGTAAATCTGTTGTGGGGATATTGATACCTGATATAGTGTTGCCATTGCAACGTGTCAAACTTGAATGTTCTGTTATGGTGAGTTTGAGGCAGACAACAAGCTCAGATTTACATGAAACTCAAAACACATATCAGTATTAGTGATAGCTAGACAATGGCAAAAGCTTTTAAAAGGGCGTGAAGGAGGCACTCTATAGCGCCACCTTTTGTCAAAAGTGGGGGGGTTAGTTTTAGCTACAGACACCAAACTTGGTACATAAATTGTTCTTTTCAAGACAGACAACTTTCTAATTCACAGTCATCAGCTACGATCAACAGGAAGTCAGCTATTTTGATTTGAATGTGGATTTTTTTTTTACATTTAGCTGTGAATTAATGCATACTGCTCAGAGGAGAGTAACACTATACTCACCAAACTTTGTCTACATGATGCCAAAACATTTTAAACAACTTAAATTGCCAATGGATTTTGGATAGCTTGAACGGTTTTGTCGTGGTGATTTTTTTAAATGACAGTAAAAATTGAATTATTAATTGTCCTGCATTTTTTAATTCCAAACACGTCAAAACCTTTTTTCATACAGAAAAAAAGTCATTCTGAGTAAATATGGATAGTTTCACGACTTTACAACACTGTATGGATAACAGAAAATTAAATAACTGTCAGACATCTCATCTCACTCTGTCCCTCTGTTTGAGTATATGTGCTTCAGACTTCCATTGTCTGAGAGAAATTGCGCCCCTACAGGTGCAATTACCGGACTTTTACTTTCATTTTTAAATCGGTTAAAAATACAAATAAATACTTAGATTTAATTCACACTGACAAGCTAAACCAACATATCTGATTATTACCGGTTCAGGGCTCATGGATAAATTATTTCTGGCCAGAGATACGTGAGAAATAGGAGAGATGAATCACCGCTGTGATCACGAGCGTCTGGAGTAAAGAGCTCAGAAAAAACGAATTTATTCCTGTTTTAAAGCTTTTAAAAATAAATTATTACAGCGATATCACACAATAAACCAATTAGAACACACCAAGAGCTAAATTCAGATGTTTTTGAACTGTTTGTGTAAAAATGAAATATTTGTGGCTGCCTATCTGAAATCACCACCTCCAATCAGCGCGTACAGTGTCGAGCTCAAAACAAACGAATTTATTCTTGTTTAAGAGCTTTTTTAAATAAAATATTACCACAAATGCACACAATAAACCCATTGTAACACAACAAGAGCTAAATGCAGGTGTTTGTGACCCATTTAAGTGTGCGAGACTATTTGAAAGCGCGACTGGCAGAATAACATATATCTCTCGAGCTGCAAGATTCTGCCTTTCGTCGTACGAACGAACACATAACGGACAAGATTATTTCAAAATACATAACAGCTTGGCGACTATAAACGAAAACAGCCACGTGACCATAAACTGTTGAGAAATATATCTGAAGTGGATCTACTGGATTTGAATATTAAGTGACCGCATATACCAGCTGCTTCTGTCTTCAATTTTAATCTATATAAAAAATGAAACTCATTCATCTTGGCTTCTTTTTTTAATGTGTGTACGTATTTATTTATTTATTATTTTGCTCTAACAAGAATTAATCTATATTTAATTAAATCAATTACATTTTATTTTACATTTGATTTGTCCATTTCTGCATCTAAACGCCTAAAAACCTAAAACATGCTCTATTATACTATTGTTAGCAATTTCTTTATCGTCCAATTTATCTGGTGTACATACTTTTATTTTCATAATAAACTTGTTTGTTAGATTATACAGTTACAGTGGTCTATAATAAATATTAACAGGTTTTATTCAAGCTGTTTAGAATGATTGCAGTAGGCAAATTTTTTGAAATGTAAATAAAAAAATAATAAAAAATAAATAAATAAAAAACATTGGAAAACAATAACTATTATATATTTTTATACATTTTGTATAATTTCATAGTTTATGCATTATAGTTATAAAAACAAATAAATTTAAACACTCACATAGAAATCTTATAGGCCTTATCCTTTTCTGACAGTTTTAGGGATTTTTAAAAATCCTAAAAAACCTTATTTGTGCTGCAAATAATAATTTCAAACTCAAAAAGTAAATATTCAGTTCATGCTTTATAAAGCCTTGTCCCAATATTAATAGTCAGTAGTAATCAGTTTATAAATACAGCTATAAAAAGCTTGTTCTTGGTTTATAAGCACATTTATTAAAAAGGAGAGTAAAGGGTCAGTTATCTTCCTATGAAAAATAAAAAAATAAAAATAAACAAACAACAACACAGATTGATACAGAACTCAGAAATTTTATTGTGGATTTATGATAAAATCAGCCTGTAAATGAATTCATACTCTTCCAAGAAGACACAAGTAGTTCACACCAAACTTTTTTAGCATGAAGCTAATATACTGAAGATGTTAAATTGCGAATGGGTTTAGGATACCTTAAATGGTGTGGCCATAGCGATTTATTAAAGTAACATAAAAAAATACAATAGTTATTTTACTATATCTTTAAAATTGTTCATTCCAACTCTTCATAATTTTTTATATACGTAGAAGTCATCATTTGAAGGAAGCACAGTAAGTTTCATAGCTTTATCATTTTCAAGAGCCAGCATAAAATTAAAACTATCATAACTTATAAATCAAGCTTGCAATTCTTAGTACCAATAATGGCCACCAGAGGGAGCTATAGGATTACTTTTAAATAATTATTGTAGAAACGAGTATGATTTAAATCATTTATAGAAATCTTTCAAAGAAAAATAATATGAATTTTATGTATTTTACTGATAAAATGACCCTCACTTAATTAGAATAACAAGCTGAAGTATTGTGAAGTGTATATTAAGAATAATTCTTTATAAGACAGATACGTTTTGAGTGACTCTTGAAGGTTCAGCACCACATCCTCTTTTACCACTGTTTAAAGAATTAATCTTACAGAACAGGTGCGAATGAATTTTGGATAGCTTGAATGGTTTTGTCGTGGTGATTTTTTGAAATAACAGTAAAAAAGTAACCAGTAAATGTCTTTTATTTTTTTAAAGTGCAGCTTCTAAACACTTTTAAAAAAATTACACATAGAATACAAGTCATTCTGAGGAAATATGCATAGTTTCATGACTATACAACACTATATGGATGATAGAAAATTAAAAAAACTATCATACATCTGATGTCACTCTGTCCCTCTGTCACTGTGGGTAGTGTGTGTGTGTGCGTTTGTGTTTGTGTGTGTGTGTGTGTGTGTGTGTTAAGTGAATTAGGTGTGAAACTATCAGGGAGCATTTAGTCTCCAGCGCCAACATTTTACAGAACTGCCACTTTCCTGGAGTCTCAGAATTACAATGTGTCAGGTTCTGAGAGATCTAAGATTCCAAAAAATGATTTAATTAGAATACCATGAAGTATTGTGAAATACTATATATTAAGACTTTATATATAGGCTTAATAAACAGATTAGAGTGACTCGTGAAGGACCAGCACCACCTCCTCTTGTTCGATGGTTTGAGGAATATATCTTCCAGAATCCAGGATTAAGATTTAGAAGCTCTTTTTTATTCCACCTCCTTTCCTGAAAGTATGTCTTGCAGAATTGACTAAAAAATAATATTCACATTAATTCCTAATTATTTTGCAATTCTTTTTGTCAGTTCTTCTTGACCTGTTTTTTTCTTCTTCTTTTCTGACCTCATGACCCAGTCAGCATTTTTTGTACAATGGCCAAGTCTTAACTTATCAATTTCTGTATTGCATTTGTGTTTGATATTTCTCATGGGCTTTACAGTTTGAGTTAAAACTCTTTTTTAGCGCATTTCATCTGTAAAAGAAAACATGCCCAATAATTCTGCACACATGAATATAAGGAGTTTTTCTCTTCCAGCTTTCCTGGACTATTGTATAGGACTCATAAATGATTAAATAAAAAATAATAGTAGTTATTAAGTTTGATATGGTTTGGAATTGGTAAAATGTGCTTGGAAAAAAAAATCACAATAAAACAATGTTTTAATGTTTAAGTTTGGAATATTAACTGACATGAATGAATGCTATATAAATATTGTTCATGTTAACATAATGTTTAGAAATGAAATATTATTGTAAAGTGTCACTAAAGTTATATATATATTGTTCTGTGAATGTGATTTTAAAGTCTTGATGATTCTGATTAACCCTTTAACTGCTTTATCCTTTAAAACCTCACTGCCAGAGGGATATTGCGAATGCATGTGCCCACTGGGCACAGTTTACCTGATGCCACCGGGGTGGCGATGGCATTGGTGGCTTGAGCCCGCCATCGCTGCTTGCAGCTATATTTATTATTATTTTTATTTTTTATTAAACCTTCCGGGGGTTTTTGGGGGCCTTAACATGCTCAAAAACTCTTGAAAATTGGCACACACATTGGAATCTGCGGCCATCAGGACGCCACAGAGACTGGGACCCGGGCGTGGCACAGGGGCTCTACAGCGCCCCCTGGAACACAGTCAGAAATCTTGAACCATAGCTCACACACACTTGCATATATTTATATGAAACGCAGTACACTTATAGATCTCTTTGAGCTGAACAACTTTCACACTCTATGTCATAGGCTCCGCCCAACAGGAAGTCAGCTATCCAGGGCTGTTTATAAAAAGCATGCTCTGGAATTTGATATACTTGTCGTAGGTTATTTACTTGATTGCCACGAAACTCGGTGAACATGATCTCAAGACACTGGGGATGAAAAATTGCGAGGGGATTTTTGATATCTCGAACGGTTTGCCCGTGGCGAGGCGTGGTAATTATGGCGAGAAATGAGAAACAGGAAATGTCTAATAACATCCACATACATTTCCTGAATTTGATCAAACTTCATTGGTTTGTTCGTTGTATGATACCGATCACATATATGTGACTATTAAGAGTCAACGGTATAGCGCCACCAACTGGCAGCAGGAAGTGTGTCATTTTCCAAATGCTTTGAATTCAGCATCTTATTTTTACTTGATTTACTTAAAACTTCATCAGAATAATTACAAAACACGGCCGATGTAAATCTGTTGTGGGGATATTGATATCTGATATAGTGTTGCCATGGCAACGTGTCAAACTTGAATGTTCTGTTATGGTGAGTTTGAGGCAGACAACAAGCTCAGATTTACATGAAACTCAAAACACATATCAGTATTAGTGATAGCTAGACAATGGCAAAAGCTTTTAAAAGGGCGTGAAGGAGGCACTCTATAGCGCCACCTTTTGTCAAAAGTGGGGGGGTTAGTTTTAGCTACAGACACCAAACTTGGTAAATAAATTGTTCTTTTCAAGACGGAAAACTTTCTAATTCACAGTCATCAGCTACAACCAACAGGAAGTCGGCTATTTTGATTTGAATATTTAAATTGAGCTCTGATTTAATGCATAATCCTCACAGGAAATGTTCACTATACTCACCAAACTTTGTCTACATGTTGAAAAAACATTGAGGAACATTGCGAACGGATTTTGGTTAGCTTGAACGGTTTTGTCGTGGTGATTTTTTGAAATGACAGTAAAAAGGGAATCATTAATTGTCTTGTATTTTTAAATTGCAGCTTCCAAACACTTAAAAAAAAATTAATACAGAGATCAAATCATTATGAGGACATATGCATAGTTTCATGACTTTATAACACTGTATGATTAAAAGAAAATTAAAAAACTGTCAGACATCTCAACTCACTCTGTCCCTCTGTTTGAGGAATGTATGTGTGCTGACTGAGTGTGTGTGTGTGTGTGTGTCTGTGGGTGTGTGTCTGTGAGTGGGGGATGGGCATGAGCTGAGTGGCAGACACAATTAGAGAGAGAAAGAGAGAGAGAGAGAGAGAGACTTAATCATCTCTTTAATCACCAGAAAAAAAAAATGTATTTTAAATTGTTATTTTTTGTTGCTGTTGCTAACATTGCTGTTTTCATTACAGCTTAAGAAATCTCTTAGGCCTTATCCTTTTCTGACAGTTTCAGGAATTAAAAACAAAATTCTAAAAATACTTATTTGTGCCGCAAATAATAATTTCAAACTCATTTGATACTGACCTATTCCATCCTGTGACATGACATTTATCTTAATTTACATAATCTCATGGATGTAACAGTAAAACTGTTCAGCTCACAGATGAAGACTAAGCTGTATTGCAAGCAGAACTTTCACAAATGCTTGTAAGTCATTAAAGAATTTTATAACACTGTAAAATAATGTCTAATTTGTTAACATTAGTAAATGCATTGGTAACACTTTATAATAACTTTACTCATTAGTAAATAGTCAGTTCATGCTTTATAAAGTCTTGTCCCAACTTAAATAGTCATTAATAAGCAGCTTATAAATACAGCTATAAAGAGCTTGATCTTGGTTTATAAGCACATTTATTAAAAAGGAGAGTAAAGGGTCAGTTATCTTCCTATGAAAAATAAAAAAAAATGAAAATAAACTAACAACAACACAGATTGATACAGAACTCAGAAATTTTATTGTGGATTTATGATCAAATCAGCCTGTAAATGAATCATACTCCTCCAAGAAGACACAAATAGTTCACACCAAACTTTTTCAACATGATGCCAATATACTGAAGATGTTAAATTGCGAATGGGTTTAAGATACCTTAAATGGTGTGGCCATACCGATTTATTAAAGTAACATAAAAAAATACAATAGTTATTTTACTATATCTTTAACATTCTTCATTCCAACTCTTCATAATTCTTTATATACGTAGAAGTCATCATTTGAAAGAAGCACAGTAAGTAAGTTCATAGCTTTATCATGTCCAGGAGCCACCATAAAATTAAAACTATCATAACATATAAATCAAGCTTGCAATTACTAGTACCAATAATGGCCACCAGATGGAGATATAGGATTACTTTTAAATAATTATTGTAGAAACGAATATGATTCATTTATAGAAATCTTTCAAAGAAAAATATGTATTTTACTGATAAAATGACCCTCACTTAATTAGAATAATATGCTGAAGTATTGTGAAATACTGTGTATTAAGAATAATTCTTTATAGGCTTTATGGACAGATAAGTTTGGAGTGACTCTTGAAGGATCAGCACCACATCCTCTTTTACCACTGTTTAAAGAATTTATCTTACAGAACAGGTGCGAATGAATTTTGGATGGTGATTTTTTGAAATAACAGTAAAAAAGTAACCAGTAAATGTCTTTTATTTTTTTAAGTGCAGCTTCTAAACACTTCAACAAAATGTACACATAGAAGACAAGTCATGCTGAGGAAATATGCATAGTTTCATGACTATACAACACTATATGGATGAGAGAAAATTAAAAAACTACCATACATCTGATGTCACTCTGTCCCTCTGTCACTGTGGGTAATGTGTGTGTGTGTGTGTGTGTGTGTGTGTGTGTGTGTGTGTGCGTGTGTTTGTGTGTTAAGTGTTTGTGTGTTAAGTGTGTGTGCTGAGTTTGTGTGAATGTGTGGGAGAGGGGATGGGCTTGGTGTCAGAGAGAGAGAGAGAGAGAGAGAGAGAGGGAGGGAGACTTAATCATCTCTTTAATCACCAGCAGAAAAAAATAAGCCATTTTGTGTTGTTGTTGTTGTTGTTTTTTCATCATTACAGCTTAAGAAATATCTTAGGCCTCAACATCAACTGTTGCTGCTTTATATAGCCTTCTCCCAAAATTAATAGTCATTAGTAAGCATTTTATAAATACAGCTATAATTAAATTGTTCATGGTTTATATGCACATTTATTTTGAGGAGATTAAAGGCTGTAATCTTCCTAAAAAAGTAATAATAAAAAAATAAACAAACACAGAACTCAGAAACATTTATTTCAAGATGCAATAAAAGAAAACTGTACACTATATATATATATATATATATATATATATATATATATATATATATATATATATATATATATATATATATATATATATATATATACAATTGCATAAGTTTATATTAATTTTTTTTATCAAGTGTACAGCTAATAATAATAATAATAATAATAATAATAATAATGCATTTTATTTAAGGCGCCTTTCAAACCACTCAAGGTCACCGTACAACAAGTAACAACAGTAACAATATTAAAACAAAAAATAACAGTAAATAACAATGTCAATAAAAAACCGCAATAATATTAGAATAGCACAACATATTGTGGAATACTATATTAAGACTTTATATATAGGCTTTATGAACAGATAGGTTTTGAGAAATTCTTGAAGTACTAGCATCACCTCCTCTTGTACGACGGTTTGAGGAATATATCTTCCAGATAGTACCGCCGCTCCCTATATGCAGAATACGCAGTCTTCGTAGGGCACCAACTCCCAAAGGGGGCACCATCCCAGTAGCTCAAAAAAAATAAAACATGCGCCATTCTCCCATCCGCGCTCGCGACCGCTCGGACATTTGCGGATGAATGTTCGTAATTGATGGATGGACATCTATGCCCGGGTAAAAGACATCAGCAATCCGGCACAGAGAAAAGAAAAATAAAGTAAAAAACAAAACAAAAACAGGCATAAATTTGGCTTGACATTGGACATTTGAGAGTCTCAAATTTAGGGACCGTCTCTAAAGTTACATGTGATATTGTTATACACTTTTCTAACATCAGTACCATTTGAAGAGAATTACTTACAGTCATAAAAACAACTGTAATTGTTCATCTACGTGACAGCTATAATGCACAATTAAATTGAATGTTTGATGTTTATTAAAACAAACTGTAAGTCATATGTAAATTATGCTACTTTTCACATGGACTCAAAAGCAAATTTGAAGCTCAATAGCATTTGAGGAGAAAGACTTGCAGTCATAAAACAATTTTAATGTGTTAATTTAGGTGTCAGCTACAATGCACACCTTATACATTTATATATATATATATTACAATAAAGTGTTACTAAAGTTATATATATTGTTCTGTGTATGTGATTTCAAAGTCTAGATGGGTCGGATTAACCCTTTAACTGCCGTATCCCTTAAAACTTGATTGCCAGAGGGTTACTGTAAATGCTTATGCCCGCTGGGCACAGTTTTCCCGATGCCACCGGGGTGGCGTTGCACTGACGGCTTGAGCCCGCCATCGCTGCTTGCAGCTATATTTCTTATTATTTTTTTATTTTTTTTAACCTTCCGGGGGTTTTTGGGGGCCGTAACATACTCAAAAACTCTTGAAAATTGGCATACACATTGGAACCTGCGGCCATCAGGTCGCCGCAGAGACTGGAACCCGGGCGTGGCACAGGGGCTCTACAGCGCCCCCTGGAACACCATCAGAAAATCCTGAACCATAGCTCACACATACTTGCATGTATTTATATGAAACTCAGTACACTTATAGATCTCATTGAGCTGAACAACTTTCATGCTCTATGTCATAGGCTCCGCCAAACAGGAAGTCAGCTATTCAGGGCTGTTTAAAAAAAGCATGCTCTGGAATTTGAAATACTCCTCTGAGGTTTTCCACCCGTTCGCAACAAAACTTGGTGAACATGATCTCAAGACATTGAAGATGAAAAATTCCAAGGGGATTTTTGATATCTCGAACGGTTCGCCCGTGGTGAGGTGTTGAAATTAGGGCACAAAATTTGAAACAGGAAGTGCCTAATAACATCCACATACATTTCCTGAGTTTCATCAAACTTCATCGGTTTGTTCATTGTAATATGTTGCTCGCATATATGTAACTATAAGGTGTCAAAGTTACAGCGCCCCCAACTGGCAGCAGGAAGTGTGTCATTTTCCAAATGCTTTGAATTCAGTATTTTATTTTTACTCTATTTGCTTCAAACTTCATCAGAATACTGACAAAACACGGCAGATGAAAATCTGTTGTGGGTATACTGATATCTAATATAGTGTTGCCATGGCAACGTGTCAAACTTGAATATTCTGTTATGGTGATTTTGAGGCAGACAACAAGCTCAGATTTACATGAAACTCAGAACACATATCAGTATTAATGATATCTAGACAATGGCAAAAGCTTTTAAAAGGGCGTGAAGGAGGCACTCTATAGCGCCACCTTTTGTCAAAAATGGGGAGGTTAGTTTTAGCTACAGACACCAAACTTGGTACATAAATTGATCTTATTAAGACGGACAATTTTCTAATTCACAGTCATAAGCTACGACAAACAGGAAGTCAGCTATTTTGATTTTGATTTTGATTTTTGGGCAAATTCGGCTGTGAATTAATGCATACTCCTCAGAGGGGACGTGCACTATACACACCAAACTTTGTCTACATTTTGAAAAAACATTGAGGAACTTAAATTGCAGATGGATTTTGGATAGCTTGAACGGTTTTGCCGTGGGGATTTTTGAAATAATATTAAAAAGGGAAACATTATTTGTCTTGTATTTTTCAATTTCAGCTTCCAAACATTTCAAAACCATTTTTATTTAGAGAACATGCGATTCTGAAGAAATATGGATAGTTGCATGACTTTACAACACTGTATGATTAAAAGAAAATTATAAAACTGCCAGACATCTGATCTCACTCTGAGGCATTCTCTCTGTGTGAGGGAAGGGAGGGGGAGGGGGTGGGGTGCTTGAGGGCCTGCCTGACAGAGAGAGAGAGAGAGAGAGAGAGAGAGAGTTAACAACTCTTTAATCACCAGAAAAAAAAACAGTAATTGTGTGTTGTTGATTTTTTTCATCATTACAGCTTAAGAAATCTCTCTATCATTTTCTGTCAGTTTTAGGGATGAAAAAAACCTAGTACAATTTGTAGGGTTCAAACAAAATGATTTTATATAATAAGGTTAAGAATCATGTTAATTGCAAGATAAAAAAAAAAGATTTTAAAAATACATACACATATATATTTTTTTATTCTGATAATAATTTTAAACATATTTGATACTGACCTATGACAGACATTCTGTGACATGACATGACATGACCTGAATTAACACAATCTTGCTGATTTAACAGTAAAACAGTTCAGCTCACAGATAATGACTAAGCTGTAATGCAGGCAAAAATATTTTACAAATGCTTATAGATCAATAAAATTGTTAAAAAATCTTTTTCACAAAGTGCATAATAATAAGGCACGTTGATATTCTGATGACATTTTCTTCCAAGCACATTTTACCAATTTCAAATCACATCAATCTTAATAAATACTATATATTTGGTATTTCATTATTTATGAGATATATATATAATTGTCCTCGAAGGCTGGAAGTGAAAAGCTCATATTCAGGAGTGCTGAATTTTTAGGCATGTCTTCTTGTCATGCATTGGTCATAGAGCTCATTGTAGCAATGTTTCAGGTGTTGAAATAGATTTGTTATACATTATACAGGTTCACTATTTGCACATTGTATACAGTATGTGTATGTCGTTCAGATGCAGCAGCGAGAGAATGTTATTGTAACGCAAAAACACATTAAAATAATGCGCGAGCATGAATCTCTCCGCTTGAATGCACATTTCCTTTACTTTGTCACAAAACGCGTCCTCTGCTCAAACTGTGTCCTGTGCACTCACAACTCTCTCTATGCTCATGCGATAGATATTCATTCTTTTCACACCTTTCTACTTCTAACCTTTTCTGTTCACATCTTTTACCATGTGCAGTGTGAATGCTCTGAAACATTAACATGGGCTCTGAAAAAAATATGCATTACGGATAGAGCTTGTGAACCTGGCCTTGCATAGGCATATGCACAGTCTGTCCTGTTCTCGTGCTCCATTTAGGAATGCTTCATTCGGACTGGTTCAGAAAGCAACGCCAAACGTGCAGTGTGTAATACCTATCATGGCCACCACCAGATGGAGCTATAGGATTACTTTTAATTAATTGTTTTAGAAACCTGTATACAGCATTTAAATCATTTATAAGAACCTTTCAAAGTAAAATAATATGTATTTAAAATATTTAATGAATTTTAATGGTAATATAGTTTAATATAATAATTTCAGAAATGTTTATAGATCAATAAAAGTATTTTTAAAAATGGTTATAGATCATGAAAAGTGTTTTGCAACAATTTATAATAAGCTCTCTTTGGTTTACATTAACTAACAATGAACAATCTATTTTTCAGATCATTTATTAATCTTTTTTATGTTAGTTATTCCTATCATTACAAATATTATTGTTTATGTTATTTCACAGTACATAAACTAATCTTAAAATAAAAATGTAATTAAAAAAAATATTATTAATAATGTATTAAAATATTTTAACTAAGCTTTAATTAACATTTATATAAACACTTATACTGAAAGAGACTGAAATGGAAGCAATTTTTACTTTAAAAAAAACGCTTATAAGACACAGTTAACGAACGCAGTGAGCAGATGAAAGGACAGAACAACAAAGATATATAGTGCACCCTATTGGCAACAGGAAGTGTCATATTTTATGCTGTGGCAAACTACTCCTAGACATTTTTTTGTGGTCAGTCTATCTTGAGTTTTTGTTAAAGGTTGTGTCCATGGCGCCATGACAAAATTGATTTCTCGCCATAGGAAGAGAAGTTGTTGTAACTCAGGCATAAAATATTCGATCTTCCCCAAACTTCAAATGTTCGATAATAGTCTTGGGCCTGAACACATCTGAAGGAAAATATTCCATTATAATGATAGCGCCACCTGCTGGCAAAAGGAAGATTGGCACATATAAATGACTTTGACATATTCCGCTTATATTTACGACTTTAAATGCATATTTCTCGCTGTTCGTCTTTTTTTACTAAAGCCGCTTGCTGGCGGTGAGCCCGGGTGCGAGGGCCCGATCATCGCTGCTTGCAGCTTTAATTAGGGCTCAAGCCCGAAGGGGCGAAGAGCCCTATTGTTCTTCTAAGGATTATTAGGGCTCAAGCCCGAAGGGGCGAAGAGCCCTATTGTTCTTCTAAGGATTATTCTTATTATTATTTTTATTTTTTATTAAACCTTCAGGGGGTTTTTAGGGGCCTTAACATGCTCAAAAACTCTTGAAAATTGGCACACACATTGGAATCTGCGGCCATCAGGACGCTGCAGAGGCTGGGACCCGGGCGTGGCACAGGGACTCTACAGCGCCCCCTGGAACACCTTCAGAAATCTTGAACCATAGCTCACACACACTTGCATGTATTTATATGAAACTCGGTACACTCATAGATCTCATTGAGCCGAACAACTTTCACACTTTATGTCATAGGCTCCGCCCAACAGGAAGTCAGCTATTCAGGGCTGTTTAAAAAAAGCATGCTCTGGAATTTGAAATACTCCTCTGAGGTTTTCAACCCGTTCGCCACGAAACTCGGTGAACATGATGTCAAGACATTGGGGATGAAAATTTGCGAGGGGATTTTTGATATCTCGAACGGTTTGCCCGTGGCGAGGCGTGGAAATTATGGCGAGAAATGAGAAACAGGAAATGTCTAATAACATCCACATACATTTCCTGAATTTGATCAAACTTCATTGGTTTGTTCGTTGTATGATACCGATCGTATATATGTGACTATTAAGAGTCAACATTATAGCGCCACCAACTGGCAGCAGGAAGTGTGTCATTTTCCAAATGCTTTGAATTCAGCATCTTATTTTTACTCTATTTACTTAAAACTTCATCAGAATAATTACAAAACACGGCCGATGTAAATCTGTTGTGGGAATATTGATATCTGATATAGTGTTCCCATGGCAACGTGTGAAACTTGAATGTTCTGTTATGGTGAGTTTGAGGCAGAAAACAAGCTCAGATTTACATGAAACTCAAAACACATATCAGTATTAGTGATAGCTAGACAATGGAAAAAGCTTTTAAAAGGGCGTGAAGGAGGCACTCTATAGCGCCACCTTTTGTCAAAAGTGGGGGGGTTAGTTTTAGCTACAGACACCAAACTTGGTACATAAATTGTTCTTTTCAAGACGGACAACTTTCTAATTCACAGTCATCAGCTACGACCAACAGGAAGTCGGCTATTTTGATTTGAATATTTAAATTGAGCTCTGATTTAATGCATACTCCTCACAGGAAATGTTCACTATACTCACCAAACTTTGTCTACATGTTGAAAAAACATTGAGGAACTTAAATTGCGAACGGATTTTGGTTAGCTTGAACAGTTTTGTCGTGGTGATTTTTTTGAAATGACAGTAAAAAGGGAATCATTAATTGTCTTGTATTTTTAAATCGCAGCTTCCAAACACTTTAAAAAAATCATACAGAGAGATCAAATCATTCTGAGGACATATGCATAGTTTCATGACTTTACAACACTGTATGATTAAAAGAAAATTAAAAAACTGTCAGACGTGTCAACTCACTCTGTCCCTCTGTTTGAGGAATGTATGTGTGCTGACTGAGTGTGTGTGTGTGTGTGTGTGTGTGTGTGTGTGAGTGGGGGATGGGCATGAGCTGAGTGGCAGACACAATGAGAGAGAGAAAGAGAGAGAGAGAGAGAGACTTAAATATCTCTTTAATCACCAGAAAAAAAAAAGTATTTTAAATTGTTATTTTTTGTTGCTGTTGCTAACATTGCTGTTTTCATTACAGCTTAAAAATCTCTTAGGCCTTATCCTTTTCTGACAGTTTCAGGAATTAAAAACAAAATTCTAAAAATATTTTGTGCTGCAAATAATAATTTCAATCTCATTTGATACTGACCTATTCCATCCTGTGACATGACATTTATCTTAATTTACATAATCTCATGGATGTAACAGTAAAATTGTTCAGCTCACAGATGAAGACTAAGCTGTAATGCAAGCAGAACTTTCACAAATGCTTATAAGTCATTAAATGATTTTATAACACTGTAAAATAATGTCTAATTTGTTAACATTAGTAAATGCATTGGTAACACTTTATAATAACTGCACTCATTATTAAATAGTCAGTTCATGTTTTATAAAGCCTTGTCCCAACTTAAATAGTCATTAATAAGCAGCTTATAAATACAGCTATAAATAGCTTGATCTTGGTTTATAAGCACATTTATTAAAAAGGAGAGTAAAGGGTCAGTTAACTTCCTATGAAAAATAAAAAAATGAAAATAAACAAACAACAACACAGATTGATACAGAACTCAGAAATGTTATTGTGGATTTATGATCAAATCAGCCTGCAAAATGAATCATACTCCTCCAAGAAGACACAAGTAGTTCACACCAAACTTTTTCAACATGATGCTAATACACTGAAGATGTTAAATTGCGAATGTGTTTAGGATATCTTAAATGGTGTGGCCATACCGATTTATTAAAGTAATATTAAAAAATACAATAGTTATTTTACTATATCTTTAACATTCTTCATTCCAACTCTTCAAAAAATGTTATATACGTAGAAGTCATCATTTGAAAGAAGCACAGTAAGTTTCATAGCTTTATCATGTCCAGGAGCCACCATAAAATTAAAACTATCATAACATATAAATCAAGCTTGCAATTCTTGGTACCAATAATGGCCACCAGATGGAGCTATAGGATTACTTTTAAATAAAAGTGTGGGTGTGTTAAGTGTGTGTGCTGAGTTTGTGTGAATGTGTGGGAGAGGGGATGGGCTTGGTGTCAGAGAGAGAGAGAGAGAGAGAGAGGGAGGGAGACTTAATCATCTCTTTAATCACCAGCAGAAAAAAAATAAGCAATTTTGTGTTGTTGTTGTTGTTTTTTCATCATTACAGCTTAAGAAATATCTTAGGCCTCAACATCAACTGTTGCTGCTTTATATAGCCTTCTCCCAAAATTAATAGTCATTAGTAAGCATTTAATAAATACAGCTATAATTAAATTGTTCATGGTTTATATGCACATTTATTTTGAGGAGATTAAAGGCTGTAATCTTCCTAAAAAAATAAAAAATAAACAAACACAGAACTCAGAAACATTTATTTCAAGATGCAATAAAAGAAAACTGTACACTATATATATATATATATATATATATATATATATATATATATATATATATATATATATATATATATATATATACAATTGCATAAGTTTATATTTATTTGTTTTATCAAGTGCACAGCTAATAATAATAATAATAATAATAATAATAATAATAATAATAATAATAATAATAATAATAATAATAATGCATTTTATTTAATGAGCCTTTCAAACCACTCAAGGTCACCGTACAACAAGTAACAACAGTAACAATATTAAAACAAAAAATAACAGCAAATAACAATGTCAATAAAAAACTGCAATAATATTAGAATAGCACAACATATTATGGAATACTATATTAAGACTTTATATATAGCTTTTATGAACAGATATGTTTTGAGAGATTCTTGAAGTACTAGCATCACCTCCTCTTGTACGACGGTTTGAGTAATATATCTTCCAGATAGTACCGCCGCTCCCTATATGCAGAATACGCAGTCTTCGTAGGGCACCAACTCCCAGAGGGGGCACCATCCCAGTAGCTCAAAAAAAAATAAAACATGCGCCATTCTCCCATCCGCGCTCGCGACCGCTCGGACATTTGCGGATGAATGTTCGTAATTGATGGATAGACATCTATGCCCGGGTAAAAGACATCAGCAATCCGGCACAGAGAAAAGAAAAATAAAGTAAAAAACAAAACAAAAACAGGCATAAAGTTGGCTTGACATTGGGGACCGTCTTTAAAGTTACATGTGACATTGTTATACACTTTTCTAATGTCAGTAGCATTTGAAGAGAATGACTTACAGTCATAAAAAACAACTGTAATTGTTCATCTAGGTGACAGCTATAATGCACAATTAAATTGAATGTTTTATGTTTATTAAAACAAACTGTAAGTCATATGTAAATTATGCTACTTTTTCACATGGGCTCAAACGCAAATTTGAAGCTCAATAGCATTTGAGGAAAAAGACTTGCAGTCATAAAACATTTGTAATGTGTTAATTTAGGTGTCAGCTACAATGCACACCTTATACATTTTTTATATATATTAAAATAAAGTGTTACTAAAGTTATATATATTGTTCTGTGTATGTGATTTCAAAGTCTAGACGGGTCGGATTAACCCTTTAACTGTCGTATCCCTTAAAATTTGATTGGCAGAGGGTTACTGGAAATGCTTATGTCCGCTGGGCACAATTTTCCCGATCCCACCGGGGTGGCGTGCACTGATGGCTTGAGCCCGACATCGCTGCTTGCAGCTATATTTAGGGCTCAAGCCTGGAGGGCGAGAGCCCTATTGTTTTCCTTAGGATTATTTGTTATTATTATTAGGGCTCAAGCCCAAAGGGCGAGAGGCCTATTGTTTTCCTTGGGATTATTTTTTTATTATTATTATTATTATTTTATTTTTTTATTTTTTTTCCAACGTCTCGGGTGCTTTTGGGGCCCTTAACGTGCTTAAAAAGTCTTGAAAATTGGCACACAGATTGGAACCTGCGGCCATTAGGGCCGGGCAGAGACTGATACACGGGCGTGGCACAGGGGCTCTACAGCGCCCCCTGGAATATGGAGGGCCATATATCATACATTCTTGCTCGTAGACGTATGAAACTCGGTACACATATAAATCTCATCAATCCAAGCAACTTTTGTATTGCATATCATAGGCTCCGCCCAACAGGAAGTTGGCTATTTAGGGTTTAGTATTCAAATTTTTCGTCAAAGTTGTGGGGGCTTTTGGGGTCCTTAACATACTCAAAAACTCTTGAAAATTTGCGCACACTTTGGAATCTGTGGCCTTTAGGAGCCTGCAGAGGCTGGGACCCGGGCGTGGCACAGGGGCTCTACGGCGCCCCCTGGAACACAGTCAGAAATGTTGATGTATAGCTCACACATACTTGCACATATTCATATGAAACTCAGTACACATATAGATCTCATCGTGCCGAACAACTTTCGTATTGCATGTCATAGGCTCCACCCAACAGGAAGTCAGCTATTTAGAGTTATGTAAAAAGCGCATGCTCTGGAATTTGAAATACTTGTCATAGGCTTTTTTCTCGATTGTCGCCAAACTCGGTCAACATGATCTCAAGACACTGGGGATGAAAAATTGCCAGGGGATTTTTGATATCTCGAACGGTTTGCTCGTGGCGAGGCGTTGAAATTATGGCGAGAAATGAGAAACAGGAAGTGTCTAATACCGTCCACATACATTTCCTGATTTTAATCAAACTTCATCAGATTATTCGTTGTATGATGTCGATTGCATATATGTGACTATTAGGAGTCAAAGTTATAGCGCCACCAACTGGCAGAAGGAAGTGTGTCATTTTCAAAATGATTTGAATTCAGCATCTTATTATTACTCGATTTGCTTCAAACTTCATCAGAATAATGTTAAAACACAGCCGATATAAATCTGCAAGGGGGATATTGATATCTAAAAAATTGTTGGCGTGGCAACATGTCAAACTGGAATACTTCTCAGGTGATTTTGAGGCAAATAACATACTTAGAATTTCACAAAACTCTGAACACACATCAGTATTTCTGATAGGAACTTAAATTGTGAATGGATTTTGGATAGCTTGAATGGTTTTGCCGTGGTGATTTTTTTAAATGACCTTACAAAGGGAATCATTATTGTATTTTTAAATTGCAGCTTCCAAACACGTCAAAGAATTTTTTCATACAGATGAAAAAGTCATTCTGAGGAAATATGCATAGTTTAACGACTTTACAACACTGTATGGATAACAGAAAATTAAAAAACTGTCAGACATCTCATCTCACTCTGTCCCTCTGTTTGAGTATATGTGCTTCAGACTTCCATTGTCTGAGAGATATAGCGCCCCTACAGGTTCAATTCCCGGACTTTTACTTTCACTTTTAAATCGGTTAAAAATACAAATAAATACTTAGATTTAATTCACACTGACAAGCTAAACCAACATATCTGATTATTACCGGTTCAGGGCTCATGGATAAATTATTTCTGGCCAGAGATACGTGAGAAATAGGAGAGATGAATCACCGCTGTGATCACGAGCGTCTGGAGTAAAGAGCTCAGAGAAAACGAATTTATTCCTGTTTTAAAGCTTTTAAAAATAAATTATTACAGCGATATCACACAATCAACCAATTAGAACACACCAAGAGCTAAATTCAGATGTTTTTGAACTGTTTGTGTGAAAATGAAATATCCCAGCCGGCATTTCAACGTTGATTCAACGTTGAAACAACGTCAGGTACCATGGTTGAATCAACGTTGAAAAACCTTTCGATTTTGCAAATTGGATCAACGTTGAAATCACGACGTTGATTCACCGTTGAAATCGTGACGTTGATGTACGGTTGAAATCACAACGCTGATTCACTGTTGAAATCCCGACGTTGAATCAACGTTGAATAACCTTTCGATTTTGCAAATTGGATCAACGTTGAAATCACGACGTGGATTCACCGTTGAAATCGCGACGCTGTTTCACCGTCTTACCTGCATTATGGGTGAATGAGGGTCGTGCTGCAGTCCTGGGATGAAAGCTGAATGAGGTGTTGATTTTGAAAAGTTAATCAGCGTTGATAACACGACGTTGTTTCCCCGTCGTACCTCGTATATAAATACACCTAGATCCTAGTTGGCATTTAGATCAACATGGTACAGGCAAAGCTAAAAATCTAATGACTGGCAGCAATGGCTTTACAAACAACTTCAATAAACTACCACATGCTCAAAATTGTCAAACAGCAGTTAAATTTTGGAAACATACTGTATAAAACAGATGAAAATAATCCCACACTTTATTATGCAGAGTATGCATGGAGGTAATGCTAAAAACATGTAGTAGAACAATCCAAATACAATAATATTTAAAGGTTTTTGTAAAATAATTCGGCACAAAAATGCATATTTTTTTCAGCACTTACAAGACAAACCCTTGTACCTTTATGACTGAAACCAGTGGATCTTTTATTTTGGTGGAAACCTACAGTTTCTGTCAAAAACATGTTTTAGTAATGTGTCTCATTACAAGAGTTGTGTACATTTGTGCAGTGAAAATGTGTTGCACAGTACGAGCAGGGAACCTTCCACCAGTTGATTTCTAATGGGAACCCCCCCGGACTGTGTCTTCTTTACCGTGGGGAATGCAGAATGAGATTTCTACCGCAGGGCACTCTAAAATGTTAGAACCAGCAGCCTTAGTGTATACAGTGTGGTTGTGCTTCGGGTGATCCTTGAAAGTGTCCCAGCGCTAGGTCCTTTCTGACGCCGTCCCCTCCACTCTCTCCCACTTGTGCACTTTCTGTACCGTCCTGTATAAACATTTACATTTAATCATTTAACAGACGCTTTTATCCAAAGCGACTTACAAATGAGAAGAACAGAAGCAGTCAGGTGTACAAGCGAACAACAACAGTATACAAGTGCCATGACAAGTCTCAGTTAGTCTAGTACAGAACGCATAGCCAGGTTTTTTTTTTTTTTTTTTTTTTTATATGAAAGACAAGAAAAGAAGGAAAAGTGCTAGCATTAGTTGGTTAAGTTCCGGTGAAAAAGATGAGTCTTAAGATGTTTCTTGAAAATGAGTCAAGACTCAGCAGTTCGGATTGAGATTGGGAGGTGATTCCACCAGCTGGACACAGTCCAGGAAAAGGTTCTGGAGAGTGATTTTGAACCTCTTTGGGATGGCACCACAAGGCGTCGTTCACTTGCAGAGGGCAAACTTCTGGAGGGAACATAAGATTTAACCAGTTTGTTTAGGTATGTCCACAATGTTTCACAATAACTTTGATATTGTGAAATATATTTAACTGTAAACTGAATGCAAAATAAATCACACAATATTTTCACTTTACAGTTCAGTAACAGTGAGGTTGGAAACAAAGTGGACAACACTATTCATTAAACACTTATTTAATGTATTCAGATGAAAATTTACAATATTAACAAATTATTCACAAGCAGTGTTTTCAGAGCCCCCAGTTACACTGTTTTAATCAAAACACTAGTAATACAGTGTAGTAAAACAAATAAAATCTAATTCAGTAAATTTTTAATAAACTAAGCACAATCAAAACCTATCACAAAAGCTCAAAGCATCTCTAGCAGAAGTGACAGTGCAATGTAGCAGATGAAAAATTTCTTACCAATGTTTCAAGAACAAGCTGGATCCTGGATGACTCTACAAGGGGAAAGAAGAAATGGTTTACTGAAAAGTTCTTAAAAAGCAGGATTTCATATTATACCATTTCTTTAAACCACTGGTTCTCAAACTTTTTATACCAAGTACCACTTCAGAAAATATTTGTTATTAAATATTAAGTTGCACCATAATGACCAACATTACATTTCAGCAGCGTAGTAGACCAAACTATTCAGCTACAGGTCTACAGTTAAAAAATGAGGCAGTTTTATTCTAATAAGAATATTTATTGTTGTCAGACACTTTACCATGTTTGAACATTAAAACTATAACTGTGCTTACCAGTGTTAATTTCGTTGACTAAATATTTTCGTCATTATTTTCGTCACGAATATATTTTTGCCGACGAAAACGAAACGAAAACTAAAATAGAAGGCACGGATGGAGACTAAAACTATGACTAAATTGATTGACATTATCGTCAACGAATAAAGGACGAGACGAAAATAGACTGTGACGAAAATCAAATCAGCAGACGGGAGAGATGAGCAAAAGAACCGGCAAAACAGAACAGACTGCATGAGAGAAGAGAACCAATCAGAGCCGGACTTATTGAGACGTGAAGCGAAGGTTTTCAGTTTTTATGAGCTCCCGGGAAGACGGCATTCGATAGGGACTTTAAGCAACAGCCTCTGGTGGAACGGCAACGCCATTCTGGCGTTGTATTGCGCCTGCGCGAATTTAACTGCTACTTTGTGACGTTCTAATTTAACGGTCTACTACGGGAGAACAGCTGATTTGCCGGAGTCGCTACAACGTGAGAGGTTAGGTAAATAAATGTTATGTTTTTAGACTTATTTACATCATACAATATTAAAAACTCCTCTTCTGACAAAAGATTGTCATTTAACGCCAAAAGCAATCCTTCTCTTGCTTTTTTAAATTATATATTTTTTTGGATCTCAATAAATGAATTAATGCTGCGTTGCGCTGTTCTGCTTTACTGACTTTTACGTTCTTGGCTACAGCGGTGTGACGGCAAACTTCCGGTCGCTGTTGCCGTTCCATTCGCAGCTGTTGCTTAAAGTCCCTACTGTCTAAAAGAGCGACAAAATGTCCACAGCTCACTTCACGTTTGACGACGAACAAAACAAAACAAAGTGTAAAGCACGCAGAGCGCTCATTCGTGGCAAGAACACAACCAATTTGAAAAGACATTTACAGACGAGCCACCCGGACATTTTCTCAAATGTAATTTTACAACGATGTTCTTTTGTTTATTGAGCTAAGCAAAATTGGAATAGTGAAGTGCGTAGATGTTGTAGCATTAAATATTACGAACTGAAAAGTACTGTAAAATAGCCCCTTCTTCAAGTTAGATTAGAGCACAATACTAATACGTAATATCATGATAAATACATTTGATTAATACTAATGCTTAGTATATTTTATAATGTTCTACTTGTTGACAATATCACAAATGTTTCTATATTAGTCATGTGAAACATGAATGTTCACATCCTATCATTATACATACTAATCTAGCAATATTGTAGTATTTAAAACATACAATATTGCTAGACAAATGAATACCTTATAAAATCTTGTTACTTTTTTTATCCACCTAGCTGCCAACTTATTAAATATTTACTTTAAATGTATGCACTTATTGTTCAGCTCAGCTGTAAGCTTTAAGGTCCTGGACCTAACTTTATTTTTCTTTTATTGATGGTCAATTGGCAGCTAGTTATTGTTTACATTATCATGACAGTGTTTGTTGCTGCATAAAAGCTTTTGAATCGAAATAAAGACACAGTTGTGTTGAAATAAAGTTGAATTTGTGTTTTATATATTTTGGTTAAGTTTGTTTCCTATACCAGCTGTAAAAAATTGTCTAGTAAATCTGTTATTGATTTTAGTCTTATTTTAGTCGACTAAAATACCAAGCAATTTTAGTCGACTAAAATACCAAGCAATTTTAGTCGACTAAAATAAGACTAAAATTAAAACAAATCAGATGACTAAAACTTGACTAAAACTAAAAAGAATTATAGTCAAAAGACTAAGACTAAAACTAAATTAAAATTTTGTGTCAAAATTAACACTGGTGCTTACATACACAGGTAAATAAAAAAAAAAGTTTAAATTAAAATGTAATTTTAAATGTAATTATGTAACAAAAGTTACAAAACTGTACTGTACTTTAACTGTAACATACTTAAATGTGCAAAAAAAAAAAAAACTTACTCAAAGATTAAGTTAAAATGTATTAACATTAATTAGTTTAATTTAGTGATTCACCTGCATAACAACTAGAGGGGGCCTGACACTTTGAGAACCATGGCTTTAAACAATCCTTTTATTTATTTATTCATTTTCATTATATTATATTATTTAAATACCGACATTTGCACTTATATGTTTCAGAAAACACTTTGAAACTATTATAAGAATACAAACATATATAACACACCTAATGCATGGGATTCATATCAGGAAAATATGGGAAAATCTCTAAACCATCTCTAAATCTCTCTTACCAGCAACACATTAGGTGAGCACCTAACTTGATCAGCTGTGATAAAGCAATGCAAAAATAGACACACGGGTATTTATTTATCTGCAGGTTACATGTCCTTTAAACTACCCATTTGTAAACTCTGGTAATACTTTACTATTTTCAAAAGATAATAAAGATAACGTTAGCGATTTTCTTACCTCATTTTGCCAGGATGTTTTCAGGACCTCGCAGAACACCTGACCCTTCTTGTGTTCACAGTTTTTGTTCTCCATTGACATGTCACGACTCAAATTCGCTCAAAATAAATAAAAAATGTACAGGCAAATATGAAAAAATTCGGGACCGATAGAGCAGTCAGTTATAACGAGCAGCAGCTCACAGTAGCCGCCTCACTCACAGAAAGACGACAAAAACGGTCATATTTTTAAATGTAGAAAGGCGCGAACCGATTCATTGTCCAGTTTCCTGAATGACAGCCAGATTAACCAATCATGATAGAAGTAATAAAATACAACTACCAATGGGAGTTGTTTCAGTGTTATAAAGCAGCGAAATGTATATCGTTTTATTGTTGTTAATGATGATAATATTTAACATATACCTTTAGATTTTAGAATAGGTATCATGACTAAAATATTTTAAAATGCTATTAAAATAATTAATTAATTTAAATAATTTAATATAAATAATTTAAAAGCTTGTTAACCTTTAACTACCATTTAGCATTAAACATTTTTAACGTTGTTTCATTAAAACAACTGACCTTATTTCAGCCATATTTCAATGTTGAAAGTTGGTCATGTGCTGGAAGTTTTTCAACAGTTCATCTTTAAACGTTGAATCAACGTTGTTTCAATGTTGAAACCACAACTGACCTTATTTCAACCATATTTCAACATTGAAAGTCGGTCATGTGCTGGATGTTTTTCAACCATTCAGCTTTAAACGTTGAATCAACGTTGTTTCAACGTTGAAACCACAACTGACCTTATTTCAACCATATTTCAACATTGAAAGTTGGTCATGTGCTGGATGTTTTTCAACCATTCAGCTTTAAACGTTGAATCAACGTTGTTTCAACGTTGAAACCACAACTGACCTTATTTCAACCATATTTCAACGTTGAAGGTCGGTCATGTGCCGGCTGGGATTTGTGGCTGCCTATCTGAAATCACGCCTCCGATCAGCGCGTACAGTGTCCAGCTCAAAACAAACGAATTTATTCTTGTTTAAGAGCTTTTTTAAATAAAATATTACCACAAATGCACACAATAAACCCACTGTAACACAACAAGAGGTAAATGCAGGTGTTTGTGACCAGTTTAAGTGTGCAAGACTATTTGAAAGCGCGACTGGCAGAATAACATATCTCTCGAGCTGCAGGTTTCTGCCTTTCGTCGTACGAACGAACACATAACGGACAAGATTATTTCAAAATACATAATAGCTTGGCGAATATAAACGAAAACAGCCACGTGAACATAAACTGTTGAGAAATAAATCTGAAGTGGATCTACTGGATTTTAATATTAAGTGACTGCATTTACCTGCATCTGTCTTCAATTTTAATCTATATAAAAAATTAAACTCATTCATCTTGGCTGCTTTTTTAATGTGTGTACGTATTTATTTATTATTTTGCTCTAACAAGACGTAATCTATATTTAATTAAATCAGTTACATTTGATTTTACATTTGATTTGTCCATTTCTGCATCTAAACGCCTAAAAACCTAAGAAATGCTCTAGTATATATTGTTAGCAATTTCTTTATCGTCCAATTTATCTGGTGTACACGCTTTTATTTTCATAATAAACTTGTTTGTTAGATTATACACAGTTATAGTGGTCTATAATAAATATTGACAGGTTTTATTCAAGCTGTTTAGAATGATTGCCATAGGCTTATGTTTTAAAATGTAAATCCCCCCCAAAAAAATAATAATAATAATTTAAATAAATAAAAAACATCGGAAAAGAATAACTTGTACTTTTTTATACATTTTGTATAGTTTCATAGTTTATGCATTATAATTATAAAAACAAAAAAATTTAGCCATTCACATAGAAATCTTAGGCCTTATCCTTTTCTGACAGTTTTAGGGATTTTTAAAAATCCTAAAAAACCTTATTTGTGCTGCAAATAATAATTTCAAACTAATTTGATACTGACCTCTGACATCCTGTGACATGATATTTATTTGAATTTACATAATCTCATGGATGTAACAGTAAATCTGTTCAGCTCACAGATCAAGACTAAGCTGTAATGCAAGCAGAACTTTCACAAATGCTTGTAGGTTTAATAAAATCATTACAAAACACTTACAAATCATTTAAGGGATTTGATAACACTGTAAAATAATGTCTAATTTGTTAACATTAGCAAATGCATTGGTAACACTTTATAATAACTTTACTATATCTTTAAAATTTTTCATTCCAACTCTTCATAATTTTTTATATACGTAGAAGTCATCATTTGAAGGAAGCACAGTAAGTTTCATAGCTTTATCATTTTCAAGAGCCAGCATAAAATTAAAACTATCATAACATATAAATCAAGCTTGCAATTCTTAGTACCAATAATGGCCACCAGATGGAGCTATAGGATTACTTTTAAATAATTATTGTGGAAACAAGTATGATTTAAATCATTTATAGAAATCTTTCAAAGAAAAATAATATGAATTTTATGTATTTTACTGATAAAATGACCCTCACTTAATTAGAATAACAAGCTGAAGTATTGTGAACTGTATATTAAGAATAATTCTTTATAGGCTTTATGGACAGATACGTTTTGAGTGACTCTTGAAGGATCAGCACCACATCCTCTTTTCCCACTGTTTAAAGAATGTATCTTACAGAACAGGTGCGGATGAATTTTGAATAGCTTGAATGGTTTTGTCGTGGTGATTTTTTGAAATAACAGTAAAAAAGTAACCAGTAAATGTCTTTTATTTTTTTTAAGTGCAGCTTCTAAACACTTCAAAAAAATGTACACATAGAAGACAAGTCATTCTGAGGAAATATGCATAGTTTCATGACTATACAACACTATATGGATGATAGAAAATTAAAAAACTATCATACATCTGATGTCACTCTGTCCCTCTGTCACTGTGGGTAATGTGTGTGTGTGTGTGTGTGTGTGTGTGTGTGTTAAGTGAATTAGGTGTGAAACTATCAGGGAGCATTTAGTCTCCAGCGCCAACATTTTACAGAACTGCCACTTTCCTGGAGTCTCAGAATTACAATGTGTCAGGTTCTGAGAGATCTAAGATTCCAAAAAATTATTTAATTAGAATACCATGAAGTATTGTGAAATACTATATATTAAGACTTTATATATAGGCTTTATGAACCGATTAGAGGGACTCGTGAAGGACCAGCACCACCTCCTCTTGTCTGATGGTATGAGGAATATATCTTCCAGAATCCAGGATTAAGATTTAGGAGCTCATTTTTATTCCACCTCCTTTCCTGAAAGTCTGTCTTGCAGAATTGACTAAAAATTAATCTTCACATTAATTCCTAATTATTTTGCAATTCTTTTTGTCAGTTTTTCTTGACCTGTTTTTTTCTTCTTCTTTTCTGACCTCATGACCCAGTCAGCATTTTTTGTACAATGGCCAAGTCTTAACTTATCCATTTCTGTATTGCATTTGTGTTTGATATTTCTCATGGGTTTTTTATAATTTTCGACTTTGAGTTAAAACAGTTTGAGTTAAAACTCTTTTTTAGCGCATTTCATCTGTAAAAGAAAACATGCCTAATAATTCTGCACATGAATATAAGGAGTTTTTCTCTTCAAGCTTCCCTGGACTATTGTATAGCACTCATAAATGATTAAATAAAAATTAATGGTAGTTATTAAGATTGATATGGTTTGGAATTGGTAAAATGTGCTTGGAAAAAAATCACAATAAAACAATGTTTTAATGTTTAAGTTTGGAATATTAACTGACATGAATGAATGCTATATAAATATTGTTCATGTTAACATAATGTTTATGAATGAAATCTTATTGTAAAGTGTTACTCAAGTTATATATATATATATATATATATATATATATATATATATATATATATATATATATATATATATATATATATATATATATATATATATATTGTTCTGTGAATGTGATTTTAAAGTCTAGATGATTCGGATTAACCCTTTAACTGCCATATCCTTTAAAACCTTACTGCCAGAGGGATAATGTGAATGCATGTGCCCACTGGGCACAGTTTACCTGATGCCACCGGGGTGGCGATGGCATTGGTGGCTTGAGCCCGCCATCGCTGCTTGCAGCTATATTTAGGGCTCAAGCCTGGAGGGCGAGAGCCCTATTGTTTTCCTTAGGATTATTTTTTATTATTATTATTATTAGGGCTCAAGCCTGGAGGGCGAGAGCCCTATTGTTTTCCTTAGGATTATTTTTTATTATTATTATTATTATTTTTTTTTTTTTCTAACGTTACGGGGGCTTTTGGGGTCCTTAACATGCTCGAAAACTCTTGAAAATTGGCACACAGATTGGAACCTGCGGCCATTAGGGTCGGGCAGAGACTGATACACGGGCGTGGCACAGGGGCTCTACAGCGCCCCCTGGAATACTGAGGGCCATATATCATACATACTTGCACGTAGACACATGAAACTCGGTACACATGTAGATCTCATTAAACCAAACAACTTTCGTACTGCATGTCATAGGCTCCGCCCAACAGGAAGTTGGCTATTTAGGGTTTATTATTCATATTTTTGGTCAAAGTTGTGGGGGCTTTTGGGGTCCCTAACATACTCAAAAACTCTTGAAAATTTGCGCACACTTTGGAATCTGTGCCCTTTAGGAGCCTGCAGAGGTTGGGACCCGGGCGTGGCACAGGGGCTCTATGGCGCCCCCTGGAACACAGTCATAAATGTTGATGTATAGCTCACACATACTTGCACATATTCATATGAAACTCAGTACACATATAGATCTCATTGTGCCGAACAATTTTCGTATAGCATGTCATTGGGCTCCGCCCAACAGGAAGTCAGCTATTTAGAGTTATGTAAAAAGCGCATGCTCTGGAATTTGATATACTTGTCATAGGTTTTTTACTCGTTTACCACCAAACTCGGTCAACATGATCTCAAGACATTGGGGATGAAAAATTGCCAGGGGATTTTTGATATCTCGAACGGTTTGCTCGTGGCGAGGCGTTGAAATTATGGCGAGAATTGAGAAACAGGAAGTGTCTAATACCATCCACATACATTTCCTGATTTCAATCAAACTTCATCAGATTATTCATTGTATGATGTCGATCACATATATGTGACTATTAGGAGTCAAAGTTATAGCGCCACCAACTGGCAGCAGGAAGTGTGTCATTTTCAAAATGCTTTGAATTCAGCATCTTATTTTTACTCGATTTGCTTCAAACTTCATCAGAATAATGTTAAAACACAGCCGATATGAATCTGCTGGGGGAAATTGGATAGCTAAAAATATTGTTGCCGTGGCAACATGTCAAACTGGAATACTTCTCAGGTGATTTTGAGGCATATAACATGCTTAGAATTTCATCAAACTCAGAACACATATCAGTATTTATGATAACTAGACACTGGCAAAAGTTCATAAGAGGGCGTGGAAGAGGCACTCTATAGCGCCACCTTTTGTCAAAAGAGGGGGGGTTAGTTTTAGCTACAGACACCAAACTCGGTAAAAAAATTGTTCTTATCAAGACGGACAACTTTCTAATTCACAGTCATCAGCTACGATCAACAGGAAGTCAGCTATTTTGATTTGAATGTGGATTTTTTTTTACATTTAGTTGTGAATTAATGCATACTGCTCAGAGGAGAGTAACACTATACACACCAAACTTTTTCTACATGATGCCAAAACATTTTAAACAACTTAAATTGCCAATGGATTTTGGATAGCTTGAACGGTTTTGTCGTGGTGATTTTTTTTAATGACAGTAAAACTGGAATTATTAATTTTCCTGCATTTTTAAATTCCAAACACTTCAAAACCTTTTTTCATACAGACAAAAAGTCATTCTGAGTAAATATGGATAGTTTCACGACTTTACAACACTGTATGGATAATAGAAAATTAAAAAACTGTCAGACATCTCATATCACTCTGTCCCTCTGTTTGAGTATATGTGCTTCAGACTTCCATTGTCTGAGAGAAATTGCGCCCCTACAGGTGCAATTACCGGAGATTTAGTTTCTCTTTTAAATCGGTTAAAATACAAATAAATACTTGGATTTAATTCACACTGACAAGCTAAACCAACATATATGATTATTATCAGGTCAGGGCTCATTAATAATGGATGTGTGGTCAGTGATACGTGAGAAACACGAGAGATGAATCACCGCTCTGAGCATGAGCATCTGGAATGATGAGCTCAGAAAAAACGAGTTTATTCTTGTTTTATAGCTATTAAAAATAAAGTATTGCAGCGATATCACACAATTCACCAATTAGAACACACCAAGAGCTAAATTAAGATGTTTTTGAACTGTTTGTGTGAAAATGAAATATTTGAGGCTGCCTATATGAAATCACGCCTCCGATCAGCGCGTACAGTGTCGAGCTCAAAACAAACGAATTTATTCTTGTTTAAGAGCTTTTTTAAATAAAATATTACCACAAATGCACACAATAAACCCATTGTAACACTACAAGAGCTAAATGCAGGTGTTTGTGACCCGTTTAAGTGTGCAAGACTATTTGAAAGCGCGACTGGCAGAATAACATATATCTCTCGAGCTGCAGGATTCTGGCTTTCGTCGTACAAACGAACACATCACGGACAAGATTATTTCAAAATAGCTTGGCGAATATAAACGAAAACAGCCACGTGAACGTAAACCGTTGAGAAATATATCTGAAGTGGATCTACTGGATTTGAATATTAAGTGACCGCGTATACCAGCTGCTTCTGTCTTCAATTTTAATCTATATAAAAAATGTAATTCATTCATCTTGGCTGCGTTTTTAATGTGTGTACGTATTTATTTATTTATTATTTTGCTCTAACAAGAATTAATCTATATTTAATTAAATCAATTACATTTTATTTTACATTTGATTTGTCCATTTCTGCATCTAAACGCCTAAAAACATAAAACATGCTCTATTATACTATTGTTAGCAATTTCTTTATCGTCCAATTTATCTGGTGTACACACTTTTATTTTCATAATAAACTTGTTTGTTAGATTATACACAGTTACAGTGGTCTATAATAAATATTAACAGGTTTTATTCAAGCTGTTTAGAATGATTGCAGTAGGCTAAAAAACATTGGAAAACAATAACTGTTGTACTTTTTTATATATTTTGTATAATTTCATAGTTTATGCATTATAGTTATAAAAACAAATAAATTTAGCCACTCACATAGAAATCTTAGGCCTTATCCTTTTCTTACAGTTTTAGGAATTTTAAAAAATCGTAAAAAACCTTATTTGTGCTGCAAATAATAATTTCAAACTCAAAAAGTAAATAGTCAGTTCATGCTTTATAAAGCCTTGTCCCAATATTAATAGTCAGTAGTAAGCAGTTTATAAATACAGCTATAAATAGCTTGTTTTTGGTTTATAAGCACATTTATTAAAAAGGAGAGTAAAGGATCAGTTATCTTCCTATGAAAAATAAAAAAATAAAAATAAACAAACAACAACACAGATTGATACAGAACTCAGAAATTCTATTGTGGATTTATGATAAAATCAGCCTGTAAATGAATTCATACTCCTCCAAGAAGACACAAGTAGTTCACACCAAACTTTTTTTTTAACATGAATCCAATATACTGAAGATGTTAAATTGCGAATGGGTTTAGGACACCTTAAATGGTGTGGCCATAGCAATTTATTAAAGTAACATAAAAAAATACAATAGTTATTTTACTATATCTTTAAATTTTTTCATTCCAAACTCTTCATAATTTTTTATATACGTAGAAGTCATCATTTGAAGGAACCACAGTAAGTTTCAAAGCTTTATCATTTTCAAGAGCCAGCAAAAAATTAAAACTATCATAACTTATAAATGAAGCTTGCAATTCTTAGTACCAATAATGGCCACCTGATGGAGCTATAGGATCACTTTTAAATAATTATTGTAGAAACAAGTATGATTTAAATCATTTATAGAAATCTTTCAAAGAAAAATAATATGAATTTTATGTATTTTACTGATAAAATGACCCTCACTTAATTAGAATAACAAGCTGAAGTATTGTGAACTGTATATTAAGAATAATTCTTTATAAGCTTTATGGACAGATACGTTTTGAGTGACTCTTGAAGGTTCAGCACCACATCCTCTTTTACCACTGTTTAAAGAATTTATGTTACAGAACAGATGCGAATGAATTTTGGATAGCTTGAATGGATTTGTCGTGGTGATTTTTTGAAATAACAGTAAAAAAGTAACCAGTAAATGTCTTTTATTTTTTTAAAGTGCAGCTTCTAAACACTTCAAAAAAATGTACACATAGAAGACAAGTCATTCTGAGGAAATATGCATAGTTTCATGACTATACAACACTATATGGATGATAGAAAATTAAAAAACTATCATAAATCTGATGTCACTCAGTCCCACTGTCACTGTGGGTAATGTGTGTGTGTGTGTGTGTGTGTGTGTGTTAAGTGAATTAGGTGTGAAACTATCAGGGAGCATTTAGTCTCCAGTGCCAACATTTTACAGAACTGCCACTTTCCTGGAGTCTCAGAATTACAATGTGTCAGGTTCTGAGAAATCTAAGATTCCAAAAAATGATTTAATTAGAATACCATGAAGTATTGTGAAATACTATATATTAAGACTTTATATATAGGCATGAACAGATTATAGTGACTCGTGAAGGACCAGCACCACCTACTCTTGTCCGATGGTTTGAGGAATATATCTTCCAGAATCCGGGATTAAGATTTAGGAGCTCATTTTTATTCCACCTCCTTTCCTGAAAGTCTGTCTTGCAGAATTGACTAAAAATTAATCTTCACATTAATTCCTAATTATTTTGCAATTCTTTTTGTCAGTTCTTCTTGACCTGTTTTTTTCTTCTTCTTTTCTGACCTCATGACCCAGTCAGCATTTTTTGTATAATGGTCAAGTCTTAACTTATCCATTTCTGTATTGCATTTGTGTTTGATATTTCTCATGGGTATTTCATAATTTTCGAACTTTACAGTTTGAGTTAAAACTCTTTTTAGCGGCATTCCATCTGCAAAAGAAAACATGCCTAATAATTCTAACACACATGAATATAAAGTGTTTTTCTCTTCCAGCTTTCCTGGACTATTGTATAGCACTTATAAATGATTAAATAAAATAATGGTAGTTATTAAGATTGATATGGTTGGAATTGGTAAAATGTTCTTGGAAAAAAATCACAATAAAACAATGTTTTAATGTTAAGTTTGGAATATTAACTGACATGAATGAATGCTATAAAATATTGTTCATGTTAACATAATGTTTATAAATGAAATCTTATTGTAAAGTGTTACTAAAGTTATAAATATATATATATATATTATATATATATATATATATATATATATATATATATATATATATATATATATATATATATATATAATATATATATATTGTTCTGTGAATGTAATTTTAAAGTCTAGATGATTCGGATTAACCCTTTAACTGCCATATCCTTTAAAACCTCACTGCCAGAGGGATATTATGAATGCATGTGCCCGCTGGGCACACTTTACCTGATGCCACCGGGCTGGCGATGGCATTGGTGGCTTGAGCCCGCCATCGCTGCTTGCAGCTATATATTTTTTTTTTTTTTATTCTAACGTTACGGGGGCTTTTGGGTCCTTAACATGCTCGAAAACTCTTGAAAATTGGGCACACAGATTGGAACCTGCGGCCATTAGGGTCGGGCAGAGACTGATACACGGGCGTGGCACAGGGGCTCTACAGCGCCCCTGAATACTGAGGGCCATATATCATACATACTTGCAGCGTAGACACATGAAACTCGGTACACATGTAGATCTCATTAAACCAAACAACTTTCGTACTGCATGTCATAGGCTCCGCCCAACAGGAAGTGGCTATTTAGGTTTATTATTCATATTTTGGTCAAAGTTGTGGGGCTTTTGCGGTCCCTAACATACTCAAAAACTCTTGAAAAATTTGCGCACACTTTGGAATCTTGTGGCCTTTAGGAGCCTGCAAAAGCCTGGGACCGGGCGTGGAACCAGGGGCTCTACGGCGCGCCCCTGGATCACAGTCAGAAAATGTTGATGTAATACATCACAACATACTTGCCAAATATTCATATGAAACTCAGTAACATTATAGATTCATCGTTGCCGAACAACTTTCGTATTGAATATCATAGCTCGCCACCACAGAAAGTCAGCTATTTAGAGTTATGTAAAAAGCGCATGCTCTGGAATTTGAAATACTTGTAATAGGTTTTTAACTCGATTGCCGCCAAACTCGGTCAACATGATCTCAATACATTGGGGATGAAAAATTGCCAGGGGATTTTTGAATATCCTCGAACGGTTTGCTCGTGGCCGAGGCTTTTGAAATTATTGCGAGAAATGGAGAAACAGGAGTGTCCTAATAATATCCCATACATTCCTAATTTTAATCAACTTCATCAGATTATTCATTGAATGATGTCGAATCGCATATATGTGATATTAGGAGTCAAATTATAGCGCCACCAACTGGCAGCAGGAAGTGTGTCATTTTCAAAATGCTTTGAATTCAGCATCTTATTTTTACTCGATTTGCTTCAAACTTCATCAGAATAATGTTAAACACAGCGATATGAATCTGCTGGGGAAATTGGATAGCTAAAAATATTGTTCCGTGCAACATGTCAAACTGGAATACTTCTCAGGTGATTTTGAGCATATAACATGCTTAGAATTTCATCAAACTCAGAACACATATCAGTATTTATGATAACTAGACACTGGCAAAAGTTCATAGAGGGCGTGAAAAGGCACTCTATAGCGCCACCTTTTGTCAAAAGTGGGGGTTAGTTTTAGCTACAGACACCAAACTCGGTAAAAAAAATTTCTTATCAAACGGACAACTTTCTAATTCACATCATCAGCTACGATCAACAGGAAGTCAGCTATTTGATTTGAATGTGGATTTTTTTTACATTTAGTTGTGAATTAATGCATACTGCTCAGAGGAGAGTAACACTATACACACCAAACTTTGTCACATGATCCAAAAACATTTAAACAACTTAAATGCCAATGGATTTGGATAGCTTGAAACGTTTTGTCGTGTGATTTTTTTTAATGACAGTAAAACTGGAATTATTAATTTTCCTGCATTTTTAAATTCCAAACACTTCAAAACCTTTTTCATACAGACAAAAAGTCATTCTGAGTAAATATGGATAGTTTCACGACTTTACAACACTGTATGGATAATAGAAAATTAAAAAAACTGTCAGACATCTCATATCACTCTGTCCTCTTTGGAGTATATGTGCTTCAGACTTCCATTGTCTGAGAGAAATTGCGCCCCTACAGGTGCAATACCGGAGATTAGTTTCTCTTTTAAATCGTTAAAATACAAATAAATACTTGATTTAATTCACACTGACAAGCTAAACCAACATATATGATTATTATCAGTCAGGGCTCATTAATAATGGATGTGTGGTCAGTGATACGTGAGAAACACGAGAATAATCACCGCTCTGAGCATGAGCATCTGGAATGATGAGCTCAGAAAAAAACGAGTTTATTCTTGTTTATAGCTATTAAAAAATAAAGTATTGCAGCGATATCACACAATTCACCAATTAGAACACACCAAGAGCTAAATTAAGATGTTTTTGAAACTGTTTGTGTGAAAATAAATATTTGAGGGCTGCCTATATGAATCACGCCTCCGATCAGCGCGTACAGTGTCGAGCTCAAAACAAACGAATTT